>NW_015115092.1:2337-87963 GCF_001443285.1 Poecilia latipinna
TAGCAGGAATAAAACAAGACCACCAGAGGGCGGTGTTGTCACATAGAACAGAATGGAATGGGTCAAACACGTCAGTGTCCGAACTGCGTCACGTGTTCCCTCATGACGTAATTATTATAAGACTTAAAAGTATTTGCATGTTCTCCCTGTGCATGCGTGGGTTTCCACCCACAGTCCAAAAACATGACTGTCAGGTTAATTGGGGTCCCTCTAAATTCTCCTTAGGTGTGAATGTGCATGCATGGTTGTCTGTCTATATGTTCCCCCTCTGACAGGGCTGGCGACCTGCTCAGGGGCGTTAACCCTGTCGCCCCCGATGTTCAACTGGCGAACGATTCGGAGTAATGTTTCGTCCGAAACGTTACCCTCTGTGAGGGCACCTGTTCGGGGGGATACTCACAGGGGGATAAGGGTAAAAATGGATGAATGATGAATGAATGTTTTACCTCACATTCAAAAAATAACATTTTTCAGATAAAAACATTTACACGATTGTTCCATTTCTGAAACATGAGGTAGAAAAACAAAATATGACTGTGGAATCAAAAGTAAAATATAAGTAAGAGTGAAGTAATAATAATATGAATTGGATATATTAAATGCGTAATTATTGAAGCCATTCAACTCTGTATTTATTTTATATTGATGTGCCGCAGCAAATCTGATTGGTCTGATTGGAGTTACTTGCTCCACGCTGGGATCTCACACAATTATTCGCTGAAGTTATTCTTTAAATACATTTAAAGAATAACACCTGGGCATAACACCGGACGCTTTGGAGCGCCTGGTTAGGAAGCCCATTCAAAAACCTTGGTACATCAGTACAGTGCAGGACTTATTTACAATTTTTTTAAATTAACCAATCCAGCAAAAAGTGCATAATAGGAGATTTTTCTTAAATATTTTCACAGAATTTGAACAAGGTGAAGTTAAAACTATGATGGATTCTGGATAAAACAATTACAAAGAAGGTTTTTTTGTCTAAGATGAAAAATGTATCTATATTTTTTGCACAATTTTGTTTTTTCTAACAAATGGCATGTTTTAGTGCATATTTCAATTTATGATTAATAGATTACTAAACTAGTTAATGCTCATTTCAATAAGCAATTAATCACGATTAATTGCGTCAGTCCTTGCAACAGCCTTTGAACAGACAATCTGATAAATGTAATAAAACATGAGTAAAAATGTTTTTTTATTCAGAAATAATTTATAAAATATTTGAAAAATAGTGCGATTTAAAAACAATTAAAGGGTGAAAAATGAATTTAAATATTTATATATAAATTAATAATTAAAAAAAATACTTAAAACTCACTTTTATGAACTACCTGTTAGTACATTAACATATGTATATTTGATGTTACAGCTGTTTATTTACAATTGTTTGCCTTTGACAAAAATGTGTCAAATATATTAAATAAAAAATATTAAGTTTAGCATAGTATTCAAAATCTCAAAAACAATAAAGTACAATTACAAATAAGTAATTAAAAAGATCTCTCATTTTAAAATTAAAAATGTCAGAAAAATAAAAAGAAACTTGATTTGGTATGTAGAGATAAAAAAACTAAAAAAGATAATTTAAAATTACAGTTACAGAACAGATTGGATCCCAGGAAGATTAGTAAACAAGATTGGTGGAACCTAAAAGGGGATACTAAAGAATAAGGAGACCACATAATCGCCTAGTAAAATCAAGTTCTGAAAACATAAATTTAACAGTTTACCAAGAATAAAACATGTCTAAAATCTCAGATTACAAATTAGAAACATCTCTAGTTTTATTTTAAAGCTCTTGAAGGAAAAAAGCAGCTACTTACAGCTCAGATCCGCCCGACCAAAACGCTCGGCTTGTTTTCGCGGAGACAAACTGCAGCGGCCGAGCATGTCAGCGAAATCCTCGGAGCGGCCGGATAATTGGAGCATTTTTGTCTGACCAATGCCATGTGATAAACTAATGAAGGAGGCATGAATGGGCAGGATGAGTCAAAAAGAGGAGCACACAGGAAGCACCGATCATTTAGATATCTTTATGTTGTTTTTACATTTACTCAGTTTAACATTTTCAGTTGGACACGATCACAAACAAAAAAAAAAAAAATAATGAGCACACAAACATAATTTAATCTGGAAACCTCATATACAAACAGTGCAGCTTCTGGAATGATATCGGTCACTTCTCAGACAAAGAAGAACGTACACTTGGTGTAACATCAATAAATTAACTCAGTAAGGTCATGGATGGTGTTTTTGTTCCTAGGATACCATTTATTTGTCTGTGATTGGTTGGAGCAGACACCCATTAGCCACACAAAGCCCCATGCAGCCTTTTAATGTGCTGACAGGTTTAGAAAACGAGCAGAAACTGCGACACAGAAGCTGTTTTTGTCATGAAGACTGATCCAATTAGAGGACAACCTGATAAAACATTCAATCCGTAAACTCAGACCACCGAGAGCTAGCCATCCCTGCAGTTAGCAGAGCGCCCCCGTCAGGAGATAAACAGCAATACACCACACAAACAACAACACGTCTTTTGTGCATCAGCAATTTGGCTTCACAGACAAAGGAATGATATCTCCCATATGACATGTAGAAAATAAAAAGGAGCTTTTTGTCTCGAGCACAACGAAGGATCTCAGTCCAAAAACTTGCGGTTCGGGTTGGCGCCGAAGAGAGCCACTCGGATCTCAGGCATCATCTGCAAAGTTTTAGAAATCATAAAATCATCAGCAAGACAAACAAAGATGACTGGATATCAGTCTACTAGAGCTGCTTGAGCATTCACATTTCTTCAAACCAGGTCCAATTTTAATCAGTTTTGTTTCTCAATTATTGTTTTCTAAAAAATTGATAAAAATGACTGAAAATATGGTTTTAAGCGGCTTTTATCTCAATCATCCCTTGTGTGAGAAGAGAATATAGTCAAAATATCTTCTGGTAAAATTGTGCTTGTACTCTAGTAAAGAGACAATTTTAACAGAAAAAATGTCTTAAAATTATGAGAAAAGAATTGTTTTAATGAGAACAAAGGTTCTCATTAAAACCTGTTTTAATGAGAACAAAGGTTCAAAGGAATTCAAAGGCCAAATAAATTAGAAGCTGTAAATCATCCCTGTCAAACAAGATGGCGGCTTTAAACTATGGAAATCCAAGGAGTGCATTGGCGAAAAAAACAAAAACAAGATTTTTAAAAAATTAAACCTTCAAAAACCAAACACTTAATTTATCTCCTTAAATTCTACAATCAAAAATCAACAAGTGTATGAAAAGTTGTCAAGCCAAAACAAATTATTGGTATTATTTGATCAGCACACAACCAAAACAAAGCGATAAAAACTCCACTACCACACAAGAAAAAGACATTTTACAACATAAGTATCTAATGGCTTTATAGAAACCAACAATATACAGAACAACAAAAATCTAGAGGGGAAAAACAGATGTAAACATACGAGTTGTGTATATTTTTTACCTGCTGAGCCATTAGGTCCAGTCTGCTCTCCAGGGTGTTGGAAACTTTGATTTTTCCGTTGCCGTTATAGATCTCAACACCTCCAGAGCTGCAGAAACCAGGACAGATTGAAACATCTGCAGGAGAATAATCTTCTCCTGCAGATTATTCTGCAGGAGAATAATCTGATCCATGTTTCAGCTTACACATCTGGAGAGAGGAAGTTGTCCTGGTCAATCCGGACCTCCAGGTTGTTCTTCACAGCTGCTTTATAGATGGAGATGTTCTTCTGGATGGACGCCTTAAAAACACACAAGTTCTTCATTTAGAGGTTTGCATATTTTAGAAAAAACATAAAATCTTGTAAAGTATTTCTCCTTATAGTGTCTAGAGTAAATATCTCATTTGAAATTAGGCAAAAAAAATAAAGCAACTTTTCAGCAAAATGCAGGCGTAAATTCGTTAATACTGATAAAAAAGTGCTACTTCCATTAGAATATAACAACATTTTTACTATGTTATAAGTGAAATAATCTGCCAGTGGAACTTAAAAGAAGCTCTTGTATCCTGCTGAAAAGTTACTTGTAAGTAAGTTTTGTCTTATTTAAAGATATTTGCATTAGAAAATAGACAAAAAATACTTGGAAAGATTTTGTTTTTACAGTGCAAACCTTAAGACCTTGACACCATTTTCTCACCTGTACCAACTGAACGTCCTGTTTACGACAGCGGATCGTCACTTTGGGCTCCAGCAGCTGATAGAAACCCTGATATGAGAGATTATAAAAAGAAATACATGCTTTAATGTCTTCATATTTTAGGTCAGATTTGCTTAAGTCTAGAACTGAAGTCAGAGGAACGTCTAAAATCCTCTGAACTTGTGGTGGGAATTTATCATTTATCGTACAAAGTTTCTTACCATGGTAAGAATTTTGATTTATCGTTGTCCCATAAATTTCAATTAATGATCTTAAATAAAAAACAAAATTAACAGTGTTATCAGAAAAGTTCTTTTTACTATTTTGTCCACGAGTGTATTAATAAATGAGCTGCAACTCAGCTTAGGTTGCTAGGTGACGAGCAGAACTCTGCTGATGTTGCTAGGTAACGGCCTAGGCATGGGGTTGCTAGGTGAGGGACAGTGCCTGCTGATTTATGACGTTACATTTTGGAGATTTTGGAACCATCTCACTTTTTCAGACACCAAAAAACATTAAATTATTGCCAAAAAACAGCTGGGTGTTTTTTTTAAGTGCTTTGGCTGTTTTTAAAAGCATTTGGAGTAAAAAACGTGAAAAATTTTAATTTTGCATTTAAAAAACGTATTAATTTTCTTTTATTTATCCTTTTTATCATTATCACTAAGTACAGCGATGCATTTCTACATCCATATTACACAACCTTACTCTGAACTCTATAATCTGACTAATTTAATTTAGTTAAGTTTTATGTAACAGTTAGGAGCATAACTAACACACCAATCTAAAACTGATCTAGCTGAGTGAAGTGATTTCTATAGAGAAACCTACAGGTTGTTCACTGAAACAATAGGTCTTTTTTTTAGAAAGAGATGCTGTGGCTAATTGTTTCTAACCTAGAACACCACAAGCTAATTAGACTCACATGATCTAAATGGGAAAACTTTAAACATAGATAACTGCAGAGCCAATCTGAGAAAAACTGTACACCACAAAAGATAAGGCACCATATGATCACTGTACAGAATAATACAATTAAGTTGTTTGTTGGCAATTTCAAGGAAGTTCCCAGTTAATCTAATACATAGGCTAATACCCAGCAGATCACTGTGTCTTCTTTATGAAACCAATAGAATCTATTGGATTATTTTAATCTATTTGATTAAATGTGATGTATTTCCTATGGTAAATATTAAAAATCAGGTATAAAACGTGAACAAACCTGCAGAATCAAACCGTCCAACAGAGCTGGGTACCGAGCTGGATCTTTAGCGATGTTAGCAAGCCGCTGGCGAGCTTCATTCAGCATATCCTGACAGGACAAACATGGATCATATTTGTTGTCATTTCCACTCAACCTGCGTGTCTCACTGCTGTGCGTGTGACAAGGCTTACTGAGATCATATCGTCGCGGGCCTTCAGCACCTTCAGTCGAGCCTGGTTCATCAGGTTTGACATTTGACTGTTGGACAAATAACAGACACATTGGAGCTGCTTAGATTGCTAAATGGATCTATATTTATCCATGCAGACGGTAAGGAGGCGGGTTGGTTAGAGGGAACCACAGGGTGAAGAGCTGGGACACAATTATAGAAACACTGCTGCGCACACAGCTGCTTCTTTGTTCCTGAAGTGAGAAATAAAAGGATTTGGTGTCCCGCCAGGACTTACATCTTCTTCTGCTGCTCAATCTGCTTCTCTTTCTTCTCGTAGTACTCCATGATCTTCAGCCGCTGGGTTTGGACCAGACGGCCCTTCTCAATGTTGAACTCCTCCTCTGCCTGCAGGGACACACTGGGTTATTCTGGCTGGATTTAAAACACTTCAGCTCATGTACTGAAAGGTTTATTTCTTAAGAGATCAGTTTGTGGTGTAGAGATCCTTTCCTTTCCTTTTTCAGTCCAAATATTAAAGACAAACCTGAATTTATGTTGTGTATTAATTCATGAATACACAAATACAATGGAAACATTTAATTAAAGTACATACCTAACAAAGTCTGAAAATAAAAGCATTTTTCTATTTTCCATTCTCTTTTTCCATCCTTATTCAGATTTGCATGACACATTTCCAGACGACACAGAAAACTGAGGAATGTTATGATTTCTTTGGGTTTAATTTTGTAAACTTGTTTTTAATTTTTAATCAACAACTTAAAAATTGTTATGAGGAAATTTTTAAATAAGTTAAAATACAGAATATTTTTCGTAAAACATATTTAATGACTACACTATCAGTAGTAATAATAAAAACAATAATGATGAATAAAACTAGCATATTATCATTTTGTGAGAAAGATAAAAGAACTCACAAATGTATTTTAGTTATTCTGTTTTCTCAAAAAAATAAAAAAGTTAAAACTTGAAGGTGAGGGTGTTTTCTACACCTAAAATTATTGTCTGGATCCACTTCACCTCACAGCTATTTAGGTTACTTCTATTCAAATAATCATTTAAACCAAAAATTATATGCAAATAATATAAATATCAACTTAAGGCTTAAAAAAATGCAAATGTTATGGCGTTTCTGATGCTCCAATTTGCATCTTTTAGCACCCCCTAGTGGCCCTAGTGGTGAGTTTCACCCATTGAAGGACTAAATGGATTGAAACGTGACGATCCTCATATTTTCACTCTCTGGGTTCCAGCTGTTTTTATACTATTACTAGCAGCTTTAGTAAATAACCAATTTTGCTTAATAGACATTAGTTCAACAAATTATTTACTGAAAGTAAAGCTCATGCAAAAAAAAAGAAGCCTTAAGCAAAGAGCAGATGTGTTTTCAATCATTTCCTGTCTGAATTACAGACCAACAGAAGCAAAGCAGATGGATTTCCTGATTTCACAATAAAAAATACCCTGAAGGCACCATGTGACATCTCAGACCTAATAACTCTGATTCAGAATATTATCTGAGCACAGAATGAGAAATATTTATTTGAAGCAACAATAATATTAACGAAATTATCAGTGTGTGATAATGACTGTGTGTTTATACCTTTGCATCAATTTCCTCTGCCTTCTCATTGGCCTCCTGCTCTATGAAGGCCATCATATGTTTAATCTGTGGGGGAAAAAACACAGAAGTGAAAAAAAATCACTTTCCACAACAGAATATATATCACCATTTATTTAGCCAAAAACTTAGACTCACAACATAATTTGTTTACAAAAACATTCCTGCTAATCTGAAGCATATTTACGATATTTGTAATCATGTCCAAATGCAAGGTTATTTGAACAAATCCATAATTTTGTGCAGAACAGATTTCTTTCCCTTCATTTTTAATGTGTAACTAATGTGTAAATGACATGCATCAGTTCTGTTGGTAGATATACTCTCTCTGACTTTCAACATTATTTCTCCATTTATTTGTAAAGTAACATCTCTGATGATATTTGCCACATCAGTAAGAAATGTTTTAGATCATTTGGTTGCAGGTCAAAGCAGAAAAGTCTAAGTCTATTTTCTAAGACTTTTTTTTTTTTTTTTAGTTACTATTACTTTCAAATACAACTCAGCTACAGCAAACTTTCTGAATATGTATAATCCTCTAAAATAATTTTAGCTTTGTCAAGTATTCAAAGAACTGCAACTCCAGAGCCCGGGGTTATCGTCTGCAAAACCTGGTTAGCAGAAGTTACACCTACATGTGTCTCCACCAGCTTTGCAAAATGTAAAGACTTTAATTCTCGACCATTCTTTGAAAAGTAGCTTAAGCTCTGATTGGGTGGAAGTCTTGCAACAGAATGTAATTTGAATTTTGGTCTGTACTTTGACTGAGCCATTCTAACACAATAAAATGTTTGGATTTAATCATTTCCATTTTAGTTTAGGCTACTGCTGCAACACTAAAAAATGTTTGCACGTTTGGCTAAAGGGTTAATATTGGGATTCATTTACTAATTTTAGTAATTAACATGTTAAATCTGCTGTAAAGTGTAGGAATAATTTTGCAAACACTGTCAGTTTTATTATAAAGTTTCTTTTTATTCTTAACAGTTGGTTTAAGAAGTAAATTTATGCACTAAAATTTGCCTCCGATATGAATAAAACTGACTGAATCTGCATAACAGACTACCATGGTAAAGAATTGGGAATAAAATGAATAAAAACAAATTTTAAGACCAGTGAAAAACCCTGACAGACATTCAGAAAGTTTCAAGTGCTAGTGTTCAAGAATATTTCACTATAACATGTGGTTTCTTTTAACCAGATGAATGATTTAGACATTTACAGAGGTAGAGGGAGGGATATTGCAGCCATGTTTAATGCTCAGATCTCTTCTGTTGCTAGTTATTGGAGTTTCTTCATATTATTTTCCACCTCAGTCACTCCAAGTTCCTCATCAGGCCTTGGCGTGTTGTTCATCATGTGATCGTTTGGAAATATGACCGCAATAACTTCTGTACGGCCTCAGCTTTAAATCACAGCAAACATAAACTGGTTTTCTTACCAGTAACAGCCCTATTAGAGCCCCCAAAAACGCAGTACAGAAGGTTTAACCTGCCAATGTCATCCTTCTTCCAGACGGATTACAGGTCATAAAAATACGGTTTTACCTACTGTAGCTTTTAAATTAGTAGCATAAAAGATAATCCTACAATATAATGCTTTATGGAGTAAAGCTGCGTGTTTGAACACTTTGTTACCTGCTTCTGAACGTCGGCATCGCTGAGCGCCATGGTCACGGCTGTTTAAGGTACACCGAGGCCTTCAGGAGGGGAAAAACAAACACAAACACGGTTTTAAAACGACACAAACGACGACACGCAGCTGCTACTAACAATAACTATATTTTAATTAAAAGAAGAGGGGTTTAAAATGTGTAAATATACCCGAGAATGACAGAGGAGACGGTTTGAATTAATCTCCGCAGTCGTGACTCGAAAAGATGTCCACAGCAGATCAGCTGACAAGCAGGAGTCACCTGACGGTTGGTTCTGACCAGAAGGAGCAACTGGCTCAGAGGCGCATTACCGCCCCCTGCCGGACCGGAGAGGAACGGACAGGCGGAAATAAAATAAAATAAAATAAAATAAAATAAAATAAAATAAAATAAAATAAAATAAAATAAAATAAAATAAAATAAAATAGTCAAAGTACTAATAATTAAGTACAAAAGTAATGCATATGAAAGAAAAAAATATTTTCACTTTTAAAGTGATCTTGATGAGAGTGAGATTTATAGGTGACAATGACATAAATATTGGACTCATAATAGGGATTTTGAAAGTTAAAATTATGACTGAAAGGATGTAGCACAAAGATCATTTGAATAAAAAAGATCTCTCTAGATTTTTGAACAAACCATTTAAAATGATTTAACGCCATTATTCTATGCATGTGCTCCATGTAAATAAATAATGACAAGGTTTCACAGTTTATGTTTGTAGCTTCAAATCACTCCTATTTTGCTATCATAAAAATGAATATAATATTATCTTGCATGTAACAATTATTTGTGGGTTAAAACCTGTAGATTTATACATTTTCTGTAAAAAAAAAAAAAGAACATTAAACAAATTAAGCCCATAATTTTACTCTGTATAAAAGCTTATTTATCTAGCATTTTAATACCTGAGTAACAGCAGTATTTTATAAGATTGTGTTATTAAGCAAAGGTTTACATATGACCTTGTAGATAACCACAATCTTTTACTGAATAATTAATCAGTTTTGAATTGATTAAAATGTAATCAAACAAAAAAATTGTTTAATTTTTAACAGGGAGGTGACTATAGATACAGGTGTGAGAAGCTGAACTCAATGAATTTATCTCCAAGTCATTCAAGACTGAAGTTTTATTTCATTTGTTTTATTTGAACTTGCTTGATATTTGGAAAATATCCAAATTAAACTGCAGTAATTATTTCACCTACACATTCCCAGGCTTTGTATTATTTCGTGCACAGTTACTTCATTGAGCATAAACAGAGGAAGTTGCAAACAAGGAGGAAGTTCACAGCAAAGGGTTATAAAAACAAAGGACGGATATAAACTTAGGATGTAAAGATATGATTAAATGTGGTGAATCTGTCCGAAGACAGATTGTTTTACAGAAGAAGAGAAACAGAGAAGGTTGTCTTAGAAAATTATAAAACTAAAAATCTGCAAGACAAAATCATCATGGCACTCCTGAGGTTTTGTTTTTTCCCCCTGCTGCCAGCAGGGGGAGCTAGAAGCTGGAAACTTTAGCTTTAGAAATAGCTCTTCTCTGTGTCTGACATGCATTTTCCGCTCATGTCACAGTGTCACCAGCACCTGCTGTGCTCTCTAATCTGTTTGGACAGAAAGCGTAAAACTCCAGAGACTGTTTACCTGAGTGAAGCACAGAGATCTGCTGACCTCTTTACAGGCCACAAAACACAAAGGTTAAACTTGGATTAAACTTTAAGAGTCTTTTTTTAAACTACATTTTCACTGATTACTGTCCAAACTTTCTCAGTTGGGATGATCAGCAAAGTCACGATTGACTCCTCTGCTGCCAACTGTTATGTCATGGATTTGTGAGGTGGGTGGGTGAGAGAGAGGGAGAGACACTTGTGGACAGCTTGTCCACCTTGTTATTCCCTTCCCAGCACCAGAATGCATTTCTGCCGATCTGCTGACCTGTGGCTTTGTCTCTGAATGCACGTCACAATCTGACCTGCTCCTCATCTAGCAACTCTTCCACAGAGGACAGAGGTACTCCTGCTTTTCTTATAAATCCTGTTTGAGTTGCATTAAATATTGATGACTTATTCTGTCCAGAGTTAAGCTGACGTTTGTTTTGGAGGATTATCATGTTTGCAGCCAAGGTTCAACAAAAACGTGAAGCAAAAAGGAAATTTTTTTTCTCTTGACATTGAAAGCTGACCTTCTCCAACCTGTGTTGGCTGCATGTTAGCATGGAAAGCTCGGCCTAAATCTCATTATTTAACCCCTCGTAATCTGCTGTTGATGTAAAGGACCAGTTGGAAACCACATTCCCATGTGGGACAGTAAATAAAGGTCCGTTTCTGAGCTGGTCGACGTGGACGAGGCTTGTTTTCTGACTAACTTTGCTGTTTAGATCAGGCCAGTTGCTGCTACAGTCTGCACAGACCTGCAGGACTGAAAACCCTTACAGTTAAATTTCCTGCTTAAAGTCATAATTACAAGTAAAGGCACAATAAACTTTCTTGAATTAAATAAAACACATATGCTCTTTGATCTTCAAGGTCTAACTAATTCATGTATTAAAGTCTCAGAAAGCTTAATAAAAACAATAAAACGCTGTTGGAGGACAGAAAATTGTTTCCCTTTGAGACAATAAGAATGAAATATCGTTTGTGCTCAAAGAAAATGCAGCAAAAATATTCCTTTTGGACATTTACTTCAAAAACCTTCATAATTTTAAATTTGAGACTTTAAATCGTATTGTTGTTGTTTAGAAAGAGCAACAAGTCCACATCACTGCTACATATTAAAATAAATATTTATGAAAAACAAAATATTTAGACAATGAAATATTGGAAAATTAGTACAGAGAATTTTTATATATTTAAAATTTTGGACATTTTATGGAAATTTAGGGTATATATCAGCATGTTAGAGGTTATTTCAGTATGTCAGTATTTATTTCACATTTTTATACAAATACACAAGGTGGGAAACAGACCAGCTTTGAAAGTAAAAATTAAATATTTTAGCACCAAACTGTTTTGTAGAAATGGGTAACTTGGCAAACAATTTTTTTTTTTAAATTTACAAGAATCATAAATATTTTAATCTAATTGTTGTCTGAAGTCCAGTCAGTTAAGTTTAGTTCAGCTTCTGTGAGCTGAACTAATCATGAACATGAGCTAATCAGTTCTGATTAGCTCATGTAAATTTGATTTACTTCATTTTAGCCCATTTGCATAAATATAGTGCATTAAAACGTCAAACTGAATTAAAACAGACATTTAATTAAAATTCTGATTATTTATTTCAAACATGTGAATATGAGTTAATAAAGAAAATAAAAAAAATCGAGACAACAGATTTATATATTCAAAAAGTTTCAGATCCCATTCAGTTCAAACTTTATTCCAACTGAATTCAGCTGTAATTCATCATTTTTTATTTAACCTTGAATGTTACTTGTACTCAATTCAGTTTTGTTTTAATTTCAACCAATGTTACTTTAATTCTACATACATTTGATTAAATTCATTTAATTCAAATAAATGTCTGTTCAAACAAATGGATTCAAACTAAATTACATTTTTAACTTACTGAACAGTTCAGTTTAAATGCAGTCAAACTGCAGTTTGAATTAATTTGTTTTAGCTCAATATGAATTGAGTTGGACTGAATCCTATTGTAGCTAAATAAAACTGAAGCCTAATTAAATGTGCCTGAGTTCAACTCAATTATCTTCAACTAAAGTTCAATTCAGCTCAGTTTAACTGAGCTGAATTGATTTATTTTCATTTAAATCAATTCAGCTTGAACTGAATTTATTTTAATTTAGGATGAAGTTTGAACTGAATCAGATTGATTCAGTTCAGTATGAACTGAGTCAACGTACACAGCACCTACATATTAAGACGTAAATTAAACTGAAACAAACTGTATCAAAGCTCAATCCTTAATTCAATTCAGCTTCAACTGAACTAAGTATCAGTTTTATTTAGTCTGTCTGGGGTTATGCCACTTCAGTTTAATTTAATGTGATGTTTTAGAAAAGTGAAATTAAAACCAGACAGGGCTCTGAAGACTAGCAGTGAATATGATACAATATTATAGAGTGACCAGAGAGCGTTACAAATATCTATTCTGGGACTGGCATGAAGGGGACGAGTTACCGTAATCAAAGTGGTGACACAAGAAGGTCAAGGTGTGACCTAAAGGAACGTCTCAAAAGAATTCATGAAAAGACGACATGTTTGATTTTATACCCACGAATAAAAAGCTACGTTTTCAGACTACATGTGAAAGCTAAGTCAGTACTTTAAATCTGTTGAATTGGCGTTATATCACTATTTCCCAAGCTGCAGCGCTTCCATTTTTGATTGACAGACAGACATGTATATGGCACCTAAACATAGTAAGATATGCAAGGCTAAAGATAGCAACACAGAGGAGCAAGCGAGCAATTTTTTCCAGAGGCTGATGTCAACGAGAACGCAGACAACAATCACATGCGATTAACTTTGTCTGGAAAAACTGGATAACTTTGGCGCCTTTATAAAAACACACAATGTTTACAAAAGAATATTCACGCTTTGTCACATTAAAACCACAAACTTCGATTTATAGCAAAAAAACAACAACCGAAAAGTAACTGTGAAGAAAGTTTTTCCATCATTAAAAATCTGAAATCTGTGCTGTGCATGATGGGTATTTATCACTTTTACACAAGCCCAGTTATACTGGAAGTATAATTTTTTAAGTGTTGTGACAGATTTTCATTTAGGTCCAGGTCTCTACTTTGAATAGGCCATAAGTCTGCAACATGCAGCTCCGGAGCAACAAGTGGCTCTTTGGACTTTAATGGCTCTTACGTTTGGTTAAAAATTATACACACAGATATAATAATAAATGGATTTTTAGTAGTTTTTTTCTAGTTTTTTTTTTTTTTTACTTGTGTTTAATTTCCACACTAAAAGAATAACACTAAAAGATCCATTTGTCTTAAGATCTATTTTCTTGTCATAAGGTTGGAATCTGTGATTTTTTATTTTTCTTACATCATTTTTCATCCAACAGAAAAAAATAGTCCATGCTCTTTGCAACATTATACGTTTATTTTTTTATTTTTATTTTTTTGAAATCCTAAAAACAGAAGTAAAATGATGGTTCCTTAAAAATGACACTTTTTTTTTTTTTTTTTTTTACAAAAGACATATATCTAAAATTATTGGTTGTCTTTTGGCTAAAAAAAGTGGCATTTGTGGCTCTAACAGAAGTCTTTTGGTTGTAAAGGTTGCAGACCCTTGGACTAGGCCATTCTAACACAAGAATATGCTTGGATCTGAACCAAGTTTAATCGGGTTTGAATTAGGGATGCAAGTTATTGATTAATTAGTTAAAAAGTTGACTGGTTTTATCGACCAACTAACAATTAACTAATAAGAAGCCATTTTCTTAAAACAGAATTTTTTTCTTGTATGTCTTTAAATAACATAAAGAGATACGTTTTTCATAATATGGTGGACGAATTTATGTAATATTTAAAAAATAGACGTTTAAATAAGTACCGTCTCTGGTTATTTTTTAATGAACGTTAAAACCTCGCTCAAAAAAGTTCAATAACTCACAACAGTCTTCAAAATAAACCTAGCTTATTAGCATGTTGTTGTTTTTTAAAATTTACCATCGTGTTACAATTTTTCTTGATTATATTCCAATAAATATATCGATTTTCTGGAATATTTTCCTCGCCTTCTTAGCACGTCAGTAATTTTTGAATGAGAAGTTGACGCAGCGACGTCATGCAGTTTCTGAATGAGCGTTGTTAATGTGATAAATTAAGGAGATTGTCGAGTATTTCTATTTTAAAACAACTTAAGGAGTTTGTCGAGTGTTTATCTTGCTAAACAAAACTGCATAAAGTGCATTTTACATACCACACCAGACTCTGTTTGGACCGTTCATCTTTTCTGTTTTGGTTTGGCCGCCATATTTAATTTTGTATCAATTGCTAAGGATGACCAGTGGCGCCCTCTGCTGGACGGCGGCCAAATTACAACACTGAAAGAAAGTCTAAAGTCTAAGTTAATCGAATTGAACTAACTTTTACCTAATCAGCCATTAATTGTCAATTAAGTGGATTAATTGTTTCCGTCCCCAGTTTGAATGCTTCTGAAAGTAATCGTCTCACCTCTGATCTGTGCTTGTCTGCAGCAACCAGCCTTCATTCTGGAGGGAAAGGTCCCAGTCGAGCCAAGCAAGGGGGATGGAGGCGGCAGTCCGGCCTCTCTGCCTCTGACCCAGGCAGAGACCTCTGGACCCTGGCACAGTGAGAGTCTGCTGGCAGAGTCCTGGTCCACGATGGGCGACATGGACCCTGAGGACAGCAAGAGCCTCGACAGCAATGACGGGCCCGTTTTAGCCGGAGACGAGAACCACTCCTCCAACTCCGACATGGTGCACCTGGAGCGGGAGGAGGCGGAGATGCTGGAGGAGACCGAGGGGAGGAGATGGAGGGACGAGGACGAGGAGCTGCAGGCAAGCATTCTGAGCATGCTCAGTGTGGAGAGGGAGCTGGCGGAGCCGGACCTCCAAACTCCGGAGGCGAAGGAGCTGCTGGTGTCTGCGGAGGAGCCTCATGCAGAGTTCAGGCACGTTGTTCCCCCGATGGCGCTGCCTCTGCTGCCCATTCTCAAACTGGATCCCCCCTCCACGACAACCACACCGGTCCCTTCAACCACAGCCTCCGAAGTGGAGGAGCAATATTCCACGCTGGGCCTCCACCCTCCATCCATCCTGTCGCCGAAGGCTCCAGAGCTTCAAACAGAAGAGAGTCCAGAAGCTAAATTCTCACAGATTCCCCTTCAGGATGATGGAGAACATTCAGTTAAAGCAGCCGCTGCACCTAAGACCAAATCTCTGAGCTCCTCCGAGCTTCTGTTTGGAGGCGCTGCGCTAGTGGCCGTCGTAGGAGTGGTGGCTTATGGAGCTGTAGTCTACTGCAAAAAGTAGAAAAACGCATTTTGACCTGTGTCTTTTCAGTTCTCAGATGTATTCCTGCTGAATTATTTACATTTCCTTTCTGAATTCTGCAGTTAAATTAGATTTTGTAGACGAATGTAACGCTACCTCGGCTCACAGAAGCCTTTTTTCTCTTTAATCTATGAAAAAACTGACAAAGGAAACTGAAATCAGGTTGATCATGTTTGGAAAAGCATCCATCAGCACCAGAGAGCAGCATATAGATAAAAATGAAGACAACCAGCACATTTCTCTAAATGTCATACATCTTGCAACATCTCTGTTCATGGTTTTTTTCTGTTTCTAGAGCATGTGTCAAACTCGGGGGCCAAATCTGGCTTTTTATGCACCATCAAGTTACATCAATCTGTCCCTCTAGTTTTTCATGATTCCACAGCTGTGGAAATTTACGCTAAATAAAAAAAATCCCTGCTAATGTATAATTGTGAATTTATTGCAAATTGTTTAGCAAAAAATGGTCAAAAATTTGGGTTTAAGTGATGCTAACTCCCACCTTCAGGGGGCACTGTTTCATACTTTTACTCCACTGATGCCCCGACCTTACTTGAACTCAAGTTACAGTCCGTGATTGATTTGGCGAGTAATTAAGTCACATTTAACGTCATAACATAACCACAAATATTGCAAGGAAGTATTTCTAATTTAGAAATACTTCATATTATCATATAATCTATCATTTTGATTGCAAAAAACCCAGAAAAACAATCGTGAAATCCATGAGGGACTAATCAATGTGAAAAGATGCTCAATTTGATTTAATTTGAATGCAGAGACAGCTGTTTATTGATATTGTTAATGGTTTTTATCAAACCATTCTGGCACAACTGGCCCTTTAAGCATCTTCATAATTTTTATAAGGAACAAAATCGAAATGAGTTTGATACCACTGATCTGGAGATCATGAATTTAACATGTTTTCCCTTTTGGATCCGATTACAGCTGAATGTGTAGCATGTGTTTAATGCTATAACATGTAAATCTCTTGGGTTTACAAAGCATACAAAATTATCATACCCATTAAAACATCTTTACATTCTGCTTTGTGCTTTACTGGGATAATAATACAACCATACATGCAACAACAAAGCAGACCACACTGGTAACATTTTATACTATTAAAAATCAGAAAAAGTGTCCTGTGATTTTTTTAACAATCTTCTTTTTCTACTTGATTTTCCGAAATAAAAGCCAGTGCAACCGAAGGAAATCCCCTTGCTAGTAAACAGAGTCCACTTGTGTCATTTAATCTCTGAATGAATTTATCATATTTAGAGAACAGTTGTTTAAAGGAGGATTAGGTAATAAAATCCCCAAAGTTTAAGGTCGTACAAAGGTTTATGGGACGTGGATGCATTTCTATTAAAATGTTTAAAATGAATACAAATATTTTAATTATAGCAAAAAACAATAGACATATATACATTTAATTAGCAGAGATGTTTAAATCCTGTCCTCTGCACCTTGTGAATTCAGTACAGATGAGGCACCACAAGCGGTAAAATCCCAGTTTAGAGTTTTACTACAGCTTTGTGTGTTGGTTCAGTGAACAACCGTTATCCAAATCCTCAGGTAGGAAACCACTGGAACAGATAACCAAATGTGTGTGAAGCTCCTGGTGTCAGAGCAGGAAATTCAAAACACTCGATTTAAGTGCTGAGGAGAAGTACAGATTAGACACAAACTAAGAGAGAAAATTTTGATTTTTTGACGCGAAACACAATTATAATTTATTAGAAAACCCACAACAACTAGTAGATGCTGTCATTTCTTTATAGTTTATGTCAATGTCTGTCACCCATTTTCTGTCCAAAACACTTAATACCATGAAACAGTGTGTGCAGTACTTTAAATCTGTTTTAAGGAATGATTTTTGTTGAATCATTCTCTTAATATTTACTTCCTTTTTACAACCAATGTTAAATTACATCTTCAAGTACTTTTATCATAAATATTACTTTGTTTTTTCTTAGTTCACTGTGAAAAATACCTAAGCTAATACAATTTGACAAAATTTTAGCTGCTGCTCTTTGTGGTTTTCTTATTTCTTAAAGACATGACTGTTTATCGTTCTTAACTTTTGGGGAAACAGGTTAGAATAATGACACAAATGGAGAATACAATAAAAGAGCAGCTGGACTTTCAGATTATTTATTAGTGCTTGAAAAGATTGTTTGCTTGTGTGGTACACCACATGCTGGATCTGATTTCTGATAAATAACGTCACTTTCAGATATTATTTTTCTATCCTAAATATCTTTTAAGACCTGAAACATTATCTTCTGCCCTCCATTTCTCCACTTCTCTCTTCAGCCAGTTTGTAAAAGTGATGGGTTTGTCTAGTCAAAGTCTGGACTTAAATTCAGTAAAGATGCTGGTGTGTGACTGAACAAACTCTCCAATGTGGCAACGTTAACATAAACTTGCAAAAGAAGAGAACTAAATTTCTTCAGAGTGAAGTAAAATACTAGTTTTAGAGTGAAATTACTTTTTATTTAAATGGGGCCAGACTGATTTGGGTAAATGTTTTCCCTTAACAAATTACAATGTGAAAACAACATCTTGTAGTTCACCAGTTTATTTTTTGCTGGAAACTAAAAAATGTTTGATGAATTGAAACATCTAAGTTTGATGAAAAACAAAGAAATGGAAGAAATGAAAGAAGCTGCTCACAGACGACTACCAGTTGGTTTCAAGTTGTCAACAGAAAGCACTAAATCTTTAATGCATGTGATAAATAACAGAAAAGGGGATGTAGAGCTTTCCTAGCATTACGACAACTAGATAACAAGGTCATGAAAAAGTTTTAAATAGAACCAAATAGCGAGGGACAGGGAAGTAGGTCAGCTATGCTAGCTTGACTTGGACAATCGTAACATGTAGATGTGCTGCTGCAGAATTTTGTGTGCAGATAAAAAATTAAAAAAAGGCGTGTTTTTTTTATGTTGAATCCTGATAGACCAGTGGAGCTGCCGTCAGTCAGTTGCTATGGCAACAGGTGTATATGTGCGTGTGTGTGTGTGTGTGTGTGTGTGTGTGTGTGTGTGTGCGCGCGCGTGTGTGTAGAGTGGGCGACGCAGAGAATGCGAAAAAAGAAGAATATGAATATTTTGGTTTTTTTGTGTTATATTTTTCACTTTGCTGTGTGGAGCTGCACTGAATTAATAATACCAACATGTCCAGGTTTCATTTTGATAACAAATGTGTTCCACAGCGGCGATGTGGCTATGCAAAAAAATCGTCTTTTTGCCCTTCAGCTTTGTGCAAAATTTCCAGAATGTCCATATAATAGAAAACTTGTGAAAATTAAGGATTCTTGCACTGGAAGAAGAGGATTAAAACCAATTATTAACCAAAATAAATGCCACTGCTGACGTTCAAATGTTAAATACATGCAATTCAAATGAACATTAGAGAAAAGACAAGAAACGGTGTCAAACTTTCTGCGCTCTGCACTTCAACTATAAACAATAGTGTAGCAGAGAAACATAAACACACACCCGAGCATCTTGGTTATCAGTTGTTCTCTGGTGTACTCATCCAGGACACGCTGATCTCCTAGATAATGATTATGACTCTGCGGTTACACCAGCTTTCAGCCTACTAGACTTATTACACACAAATGGCTTTGACACTTCTTGATTTTCATCGAGTGCCAGTAAATAAAGAAGAACAATAGGGCTGACTGTGCTGTGGTTTGCCCGCCGCACCCACACCGCAGCCAACATGCACGCAGTTATTGAAATGAGAAGGGGAAGGGAAGTGCCTCTTTGTTCGGAGATACAGCTGCAGATCAAACACAAATATGATAGTCCTCTTTGAAAATGGTTTATGCCAAACCGATGTTCCACTAAAACAGGACAAAAATGTGCTTTCAGTACATGTGGCTTTTTAAAGTGAAAAAGCTAATTATATTTCTATATAGTTGAGCGTTATTTACCACTTGATTGAAACAATTTTAAAGAAGTTACTGAATAATCTCTGGTCATAAAATGTAATAGAATAGCAGGTCGATCAATCACTGATAAAGAAAAGGATGACCACAGCATGATGCTGCCACCACCATGACGAGGGTGTTCTGACCAGGTCTCGGGGATTTTGTACGCTTTATCAACACAAACTAGTAGATATTTTTATAGTGGAAAGCAAGTAAAGTCTTTTTGGGTATGGACTTTGACTAGGCCATTCTAACACATGAATATGCTATAATACGAATCACTACATTGCAACTTTGACAGTTTTTCTTCAATTTACCTCTTATTAGCTTCCTTGTTCCTAAAGAAAAGCCATCACCACAGCATGATGCTGCCACCACCATGTTTCACTCTTTGCATAAAGGACAAAGTTATAAAATATAAGATATTTAATATTATGTACATAAATATCTTTTTTATATTATAAAATATGGAATATTTTATATCTACAAAATATTGTGATTTCATTATAATAGCATATTATGAAATCATAATGACTTCATTGGTGCAATATTATGAATTTATTCTTGAAATCTGACTTTATTCTCATGTTACGACTTAAGACTCATACTATGAATTTATTCTCATTATACTACAACTTTGTTATTATAACAACTTTATTTTTGTAATTTCATTGTGATTAACCGCTGGAAAATATTTATAGTTATTGGGAAAACTAAGCGCCTATATCTTGCTTTAAAGGATGTATGCGCTTTGAAGCAGCTTTGTGCCACAAAGCACACAAGTGCTAGGAAAAAGGCACACAAGTGCTAATAATCAACTCAACACATATTCTCAATCAATAATCTGCAACTATGTGGAAGTAGGAGTTGGGGATTTTCCTGCCATCAAGTCACAAAGAAATGCCCAAAGCAGCATGAAAGGCTCAGAAAAAGAATCGACAGCAAATCTAATTTCAACTGTCAAAGATCCAAACTCTTCAGCTGATCTACAACAAAAGGTCAAGGTGGTCTAGTCAAAGTCCAGATCTAAAACTGAGAAGAGCAGGACCTCAAAACAGTTAACGAATGTCCACAAAATGAACTGTTGCTGAAGCATTCTGCATTTACGGACTGTGACTTGATGATTTCATCTCTGGAGGAAATGACGTCATCTCATGTTTCCTCTTACAAAACACCATATGAGACACATCTCTACCAGCAATTAATATACAGAAGAAGAAGAAACACAAATAGCTGTAAACAAATGCTGGTTTGCATAAAAATTTAGAAAATACAGCAAATTTATGAAACAGTGTTCTTAAAACTGAGTTGATTTTTTTTTCCAAAAAAGGTGTGAATTTCTGGATAATTGTGTTTAGATGAGTGGGAACAATGGTTAATATGACATCATTTCAATGGAAGAAGCTGCACAAATAGTTGCAAATAAATGCCTTTTTACATAAAAATGCAGTAAATTTATAAAATAGTTCTTAAATTTTTTTTTATGAAAAACAGTTGTGAAATCCGTGACTATTTTTTAGAAAAAGAGAATATTTGAACAATATGTCAACTAAATAGGAGGAGTTGCATAAATAGTTATAAATAAATTATTTTTTGTATAAAAATGCATCAATATATTGCAAATAATGCAGTAAATTACAGCAAAATCAAGTAAACGTTTTTTTTTTTTTTTTTTGCAAAAAATATTTGAAATTCAGGATTATTTTTTAGATAAGTGGGATATTTGAACAACGGGTTATTTAAAGAAAGTAACCAAGCATCGGCTTCAGCTGCAGGCCGACAGCTTGTGGTCTCTAATTTATGGAGCTTCACCCTGAATGGGAGCAGGGAAAGACGGAGTGGGAGAGGGCGAAAAGGTTTGTGGTTCTTTGTTTTTATCAGCCTGTTGCACCGGCAGGAAACACACGTCTAATTACACACACACACACACACACACACACGCACACACACACACACACACACACGCAGGTTTGCATGCTTCCAGACAACATGGTCATTTCCTGTGACACTGTGTATTTATTGCTTGAAATTAACAGAGAAAAACCAGCTTAAAGAGTGAAAATCTCAACATTTATTAATACAAATCCCTTCACACTCTTGTGAAGTAATGCGGGGAAAGCCGGTTATGTAACCTTTAATTCACGCATTAATCCAAGCGTGTCCGACTCTTTTGTCTAAGCGGTGTGTGCCGCGAAGCGCTCCGGGCCAAAAGGGGAACTTCAGGAACGAGTCAGTTGATATTTAAAACTGCAGTAGAGAGAGATAAATTAACTTCTCAAAAAAAGGACTGTTTATTTGAACAGCAGGGCGGACTCTGTTGGGCAAAGAAAGACGCGAGTCGGCCCTGCAGTAGCCAGCGCAGCATTAACCATTAACTTATACAATCACGACCAGAAGTGTTTATAGTGTTCAGGTAAATTGGGTGTTTAATTAGTCTCGACTTTTATTGCCTCATTTTCGGCCTAAGCGCTGCAGGTCGATGTCGAAAGCAGCATTTTGTGTAAAATAAAGCTGATAATTGAAAGTGAACAATCCACACATTTGAAGGAAACTCAAGAAAATATGAGAAACTCAGTCCTTAACCTGCAGCTTTAAACGCAGATGTGTATATTAGATATATGTCAAGCGCCCTGTATGCAAATTCTTTGGTCAGGCTGCAAATTAGTGGTATTCCTGGCTTAAGTTTGCACAGAAAAGAGCTTTTTGTTGTTTGTAGATTGTGATCTTGGCAATCCGGGGGGGGAGAGAAATGCTCAGCATTATCTGTGCTACCAGGAAAGAAGAAGTGTGCGACATTAACGCATTTAAATTGACCTGCCGCTCTGCCTATGAATGTGGCGGAGGTGCTGGAGTTCTGCGTCACGTATAT
The DNA here is from genome assembly GCF_001443285.1 of Poecilia latipinna. NCBI lineage: Eukaryota > Metazoa > Chordata > Actinopteri > Cyprinodontiformes > Poeciliidae > Poecilia > Poecilia latipinna. The sequence continues at coordinate 24,981 of NW_015115092.1, forward strand.
ATACCTGTGCAAGATGTGTACCTGCACCATTCGCTTTATTAGGACAGAAATGGCCTCCTCTGAGGGAAACACTCCGACCTATAAGATGGTGAGTTGTAAGAATCCTCTACATACGCAACCAGGATGGTAATTTACTCAACTTTTTTCTATTTTAAGCCTGATTTCTCAGTTGTTTTTTTCCAGATGTCTTTAGACCCTGATATCAACCAACACTTTCAGGATGCAATAGATGTGATCCAGCAGCATTCACACAACGCATACTACGATCCAGGTACGTCCTGTTACATCTCAAGAGATCGAAAACATGTTCGATGAACATAATTTTAAACTTCCTCTTCCAGAGTGCAAATATTTCGAGACGCTGGGCAGCCAGCCGTCGTCTCTGCAGGTTCAGATGTCCTACCACGTCTTCGCACACCAATCTGACATCCCAGCTGTAGGCTACGACTGGAGCGAAATGGCTGTAAGTGTTACAAAGCACCTGCCTTTTGGAAAACAATGAACTTCAGTCTCAATTTTAACACTTAATCTTGAATCTCTTAGCAGCACTCCTGGCCTCAGGTCATCCCCGACGTCTCTTTGAGCCACTCGGTGCAGAACGATTCGCCGCATTTCTACTCCGTCATCCCACCGCAGAGGAACAGCAAAGGTGATTTCATGTTGAGGCTTATAATCTGCAAAAACACTAAATCTTACCAAGGATTTTGTCATCATCCTAAAATGTTTTAGTTTAGGCAACAAAAAAAAAAAATAGAAAAAATGTTTTTTTGTTTTTGTTTTTTTTATTAAATCATCTTTTGGAAAGAAAAAAGTAGTGATTTTTTTTCTTTTTCCAAAATCACACTGGGCGATTATTTTAGAAAGGTGACATTTTTTCCTTCTAGTTTCTAATGCAAATGTCTTTGCACAAAACTAACTTACAAGTAACTTTTTCATCAATATTAAGGAGTTATTAACTTAAAACAAGCTCTTATATCTTACTGGAAAGCTATTTTTAACTCAGTTTTGTCTTTTTTCTTAAGTGTACTAAGTCATATGGACTAGAAATTGTTAAGATTTTTGCATTTTTAAAGTGTAAGACAGCAACTTTTGATTTTTAATCAGCACTAAACGGGTGTAAAATCCATGTTGGCAGGACGTAAGAAGCTGAGGTTGTACGAGTATCTCCATGAAGCCCTGAACGACCCCAACATGGGCGACTCGATACAGTGGACGGACAGCAGCAGCGGCACGTTCCACTTCATCTCTAAGAACAAAGAGAAGCTGGCCGAGTGCTGGGGCCAGCGCAAGGGCAACCGCAAAACCATGACCTACCAGAAGATGGCAAGAGCCCTGAGGAACTACAGCCGCACCGGCGAGATCGTCAAAGTCCGCCGCAAGCTCACCTACCAGTTCAACCCAGACATCCTGCACAGGCTCGGTTCGGCCCAGGTACCCATGCACCTGCAGCGCCCATCTGCGCAGGACGACGCCCACAGTCGGCAGGAAAGCCCGTCCGAGCAGAGCTACCCCGGGTCGGCGGCGGCGGCAGACTGGCACGGCTGGTACGGACACTACCAGCTTCAGGAAGACTACGACCTGGCGGCGAGCTTCACCTCACACAGCTCAGCCAAACTGTGAGCCGACAGGCAGCAGATCCTGAAAACGTTTTGTCGTTTGGAGGGATTCTCTAAAAGACTCGTCTGCATGTTGCACCTAAATGTTCTGTGGATGATCAGCTAAAAGCAGCACGCGATGTGGTCCAGTCATTTCAGCAGTTTCTGTAAATAATCTGTAAATATTGTCAAAAATGATGTTGAAATTGAAGTAAAAATTATGTTCTCGTTTTGATATGCGTCCTTATTTTGAAGTCTTTTTTATCTGAGCTGTTTTGTTCTACATGAAGAAAAATACATTTTTCTCTCAAAACTGTTTTGATAACTGAGTATTTTATTTGATATTTTGCTTATTTACGCAGTTATACTAATTTAATAGTGGAAAACAGCTCTGTTCATGCAAGTTATTGAAGACTGTAAGGAGTGCATTGTATTATTATTACTGAGCTGACCTTTTAAAATTTCCAGTGGCATTTAATAAAATCACCTAACAGAGGATTAGATAAAAAGATTATCTGTAAATCTCCTGCAGGGCATCAAATCATCACTTTTAAACAATAAAAATAAGCTTTGCATCTATATAATTTGAACTCAAGGTTTAATTCTTATTGAAATCTTTAAAAAAAATTAAAAATAGGAAAAATTTAGCCTAAAATATCTAACTGTGGAATAAATATATTAGAATTCAACCATTAATTAAAAAAGCTTATTTATTTGCAACAACGATTTGTTGATGAAAATATTTTTTTAATTGTTTCAATAAATGTTTTACATTTGGAAAAAAAAAACTGCATCCCTATGCTTTCTTTATTTCTTTCTAAACTTTTCATCTGTGATGAATTATTACAAAAGCCACGCAGAATAAATAAAAACTCAGACACATCCTGAGGAAAAATACCTAATTTGACAATTAAGCTATTCAAGCTTTAATCCTTGTTGAAAATCATTAAAATTATATTGAAATATGTTTGAAAATGGTGGAATAAATGTAATAGAATTACACAATTTATTTTGTAGTTGATTTGTAAAAACAACTTGCTAATAAAAACATGTATTTTAAATGTTTTAATAAATGTTCTGCAAAAAAGAAGAAAAAAAACCTGCATCGCTGCGTTTTCTTCCTCCATGAATGAATTATTACAACAGAAAACATAAAAATTTAGACACATCCTGAGGAAAAGTGTGCCAGCCGTGGTGTTTTCTTTTTTCTCCTGAAATCGGAGCGCTGCGTTAAGGCTGCCTCCCGTTCTGGGTCTTATCTGCTCCAGCGGGGAGGATGTGGTCAGTGTCGGTGAGATGCCTGGTGGGGCTTTGTGGGATCGCTGGTCATTGTTTCAGGGAGTTCAGGCTGCAGGAGACGTTTGGTGGTGTGCTAACATGGGAGGGTATAAGAAGGGCTGCGAGTCTCAGAGTCACCTGGGTGAAACTGCAAAGACTAAACTACGCCAGATATTCATCGGTGATGGTAAAGAGCACACATGCTTCACTTTAACTGCATTAATTATGTCCTAATATTAACTTTAAAACTGTATCAGAATTCTTTCCAGGACACCCAGTCGGACTTGGAAGTGATTTTAGAGTTTCTGGAGGAATACTACAGACAAAGCATTCCAGAAAATGGTACGAAAAACAACTAGAGGTTAATTTTAATAAACAATTTCAACTGATTTTGTTTTTACTTTTTTTTTTTCCCAGCAGAAAATGAATCTTGTGTTTCAGTTGAGTCTGTGCATGGAGGAGATGTGGCTGTGGGTCAAACCTGTGATGAAAACTGGGCATACCATGATGCATCTGTAAGCGCACGCACGCACGCACGCACGCGTTTGTTTCCCTGTTAATGTTCAACAAATTAAACTAGAAGTCTTTTCACAGGGGCACCTAAATATAATATGAATAAAATGTTAATTTAGTTTAGTAATTTAGTTTAGAAAGGAAAATTTATGTGTAGTCACAATGAATTTTGACAATTTGAACTAACAGCCTATGAAAAACCAAGAATCTGAATATTACATTAAAAAAAAAAATTTTATACAGAAATCTTACGCAAGGCCCTATTAAATCTTAAGATGGCAGTATCCCAGAGTTTAACAGGAAATTTAGTGGAAGGAAAAAGTGTAGGTTGGTGCAGGTTGAATGTCTGATTTAATCTCAGGGGGGAAAAAAGGCCTGAAATGTTGTTCAGATGTTCAAAGCACAGCTTTTTTTAGGTGGAAGTAATTTCTGCTTTTAACTCTGAAGGCCTTCAAGACTGGAGGAAAAGTGGAGAAATGCAGAAGTTGTCATTGGTTGTGTTTCCACTACAAATGTGCCTAGACTTAGCTAATGTCAAAAAACAACACAATTTTGAAATTGTGCTTTCAGTAGTTAACAAAAATAAATTAAATCAATCAGTCTGTGTGTAAGGAATCTATGCAAGCTGCACTTTTTGAACAAAATTAATTAATTAAATGAGTTTTTTGTTGACATTTTCATTTTCTGACTCCATCACAGGACGTCAAACCTGTGTTCCAGACCTTCCTAAACCATGATGCCCGAGCCGTCTTTGGCCAAAACACAACAGCGACATTGTCTGAGCGTGGGTCAGTGCCAAACTTTGTTTCAGCGAGACAATCATCCAAACACCCGGCCGCTGCAGCAGGGAGGGGTGAGTTCTCCTTTTTTTTCTGGTCATTAGATGCTGTTATTGTCACAGTTGCTATTAGCCTGGGGGAAATAATACCAAGAGAGCAAATAAGAGACCTGCCCTTTACTGTAAAAGACAATGGAGCTGTGCTTGGCTTAGCGCACTAGCTTATTTTACATATCTATCAGATAACCGCAGTGTTTACAAGTCCTGGCCACTGACATGCAGATCTATGATCTCTTAAGAGATTTTCTGGGAATGGATGTAGTTGATGGAATGATTAACTGTAACCAGCATTAACTGCTATGAATTTTCTATTAAACCTCTCCCCTTTAAATCCCCTTTCGTCACGTGTGCCGCTCACGGTTTGCTCAACACCTGCAGGCAGAAGGCTGCGGCTCTTCCACTTCCTGTTTGAGATGCTGCAGGACCCAAGCATGGCCCACTGCCTGTCCTGGGCGCCGGCGCCGCCCGGCGTGTTCAGCTTCTCCTCCAGGAACAAGGACCAGGTGGCGGCGCTCTGGGGCCAGAGGAAGGGCAACAAGAGGCCCATGACGTACCAGAAGATGTCCCGCGCTCTGAGGAACTACGCCCGGTCGGGTCACATCTTCAAAGTGAAGAAAAAACTCACCTACCAGTTCAGCCGGGACACGCTGACATCGCTGCAGAAAGGCCATGGAGGAGATCCGTAGATCTACTGTACACTCTCTCTTTTCACATTTCACTGTGGTGTAAATACAGAACTAAATAAAAACTTGCTGTCACGTTAAATTTATCGTTTAAGTACACTTTGCTGTACTTCCTCTCTTAAAACACATGATGAACACAACCAACATGGGTGTTAATGAACAGTTCTTTTTCTAGAAATTACTTGAACAAGTTTAAATTTGTCCAAGCTGAAGCTGAAGGTGCTGCCCTCGCGACCCGACCCCGGATAAGCGGAAGAAAATGGATGGATGGATGGATGGATGGATGGATGGATGGATGGATGGATGGATGGATGGAAGTTTAAATTTGTTGTGTATTTTCAAAATTATACACAGGCTAAGATATTTACATACACAATGCAACAACACAATCTTAGGTTGTATTGCAAATATCTTGGTACACTTGAAATAACAAAGCTGACTTACAAATAACTCTTCAGCAAGATATGCAAGCTTGATTTAAGTAAATAACTCCTTAATATTGATGAAAATGTCTTATTTTAAGTTAAAGATTTCATTAGTGGAACTTTTTCACGAATGTTAAAGAATTGCTGACTTAAAAGAAGGTCTTTAATCTTTTTGAAAAGTTACTTATAAGTTAATTTTGTCTTATTTTAAGTGCACTAAAGGAAGCAGAAATACATCATGATGAAATGACTGAAGTGCAATGCAAAAACACAAAGTCTTACCAAGTACTTTTGGCAACTATTTTAGTTCACTTGAAATAAGACAAAACTAACTTACAAGTAACTTTTCAGCAAAAAGTATCAACTTCTTTTAAGTAAATAATTTCTTAATCTTAAAGCGCTAATTCTGCTGTCAAATTATTTCATTTATAATAAGACATTTTCTTATGTTGTAAGTGAAATAACCTGCAAATTAATCAGTACTTTTTAATCAGTATTAAGGAATTAGTGACTTAAAACAAGCTCCGATATCTTGCTCTAGAAATTAGACAAAATATATTTGGTAAGATTCTGTGTTTTTACAGTGCACCCACACTGACATTAAACTGAGTGAAATTGGGAACCCCAGTTTCTTTCAATTAAACAAAATTTTTACTCAAGACATTATCATTTTAAGGATATGAATAAATGTTTCTAGAGGTCATCAAAGGTCAACCAGCGCATTTAGATTCACAAAATAAAACAATCAACTGTGTTGCACTGCAAAACCTGAAAATATTACCAAGTATTTTTGGTCTAGTTTCTAGTCCAAATATCTTAGTACACTTAAAATAAGACAAAATTAACGCAGAAGTAACTTTTCAGTTAGGAGTGGGAGATTGATTCAAGTCAATAATTCCTTAAAATTGATGAAAAACTACTTGTACCAGTTTATTTTTCTTAAAATATGGGTAAAATGTTTTGTTTGCAATAGAAATCCTGTTAAAGCCACCTGGTAGCATTAACAGTGTTTCACTTAATGTGACTGAATGATTTCCTCTGATTATTGTGTTTGCACAGAAAGTCTCTGAGGTTTGAATCCAAACCTGTTTTTATTTTTGAAGCCTGTTAGTTGATGTTTTGCTCTCAGCTGGATGTAATGTGGAGGAAGTCGACACGTACCTTATAAGCCAGAGGGTGTCAGTGTAGTCCTTCTCAAAGCTGCTCCTTCATGTTTCGGTTTCTTCTTATGTTGTACGAATTACCAATTGGATATGCCAGCGTCAGGCCCACTTCCCCATATCCACAAACGCAAAAGTGGAAGTCTGAAAAAAATGAAATTACAAAAGTTTTTCCAACATTTTCTCACATTATAACCACAAACATTTATGTATTTGTATGAAGTAAAGAATAACTGTAAAGTGGAAGGAAGAGATACAAAGTTTACAATGTAAAATCTGAATAGTGTGGCCTGCATTTGGATTCACCTGAATAAGATTCAGTAAAACCAGAAAAAAGCAAACAGTTAGAGGCTGCAAAAATCTAGAGACTGGGGCAGTTGTTCAACTTCCATCAAGACAACAACCATAAAAACCCAGAACTAAATAAAACTGAAGATTTGTTTACAGCAGACTGGGCTTGAATTAAAAGAACTCAATCTATTGATGTTCAAATCTGCCAAATACAGCAAGACTTGAAGCTGCATTTGCAGCAAAGTGCAGTTCTGCAAAGAATTGACCCAACAAATTTAATCAAAAGCAACTTTGTTGGAGTTAGAGTCCCTCCAGACGTTTGAGCACTCCTGTTGAACTGCAGAGTTCTGGGCTTATTGTCGGTCGTTTCCTGCAGCTGTGGCATTTAATCTCTCTTCAACCCCATCAAAGCACAGACCTGACATATCATTTAAGTTTGATGAGCCAAATGGTTCAAGCAGGACTATTATAATTCACAATAAAATTCTCCACATGCACGTGTCAAATGTCAAGGTTTATGATGGCTTTCTAAGTATAGAGCATTTTGCCTCCCTCCAGGCATCTCCCCTGTATTTATTCTCTGGGTCGGTAAGCCTGCTGTTCTTGGCAAGCATTCCACCTGGATTAAATCGATGTCTGGAATCTGCACCAGCTCCCTGCTTGTCATGTTTAACTTTTCTTTCAATATAAATCAACAGATTCCCTGAATGTGCTGCACTTCGTTTGAGAATGACATCAGCCCGAAACCTGTGACCATGACGACACCTTTTCCTTTTATATCCCACCCTCCTGCTATTGTAGTTCGTCTGTCAAGGGAATAACCCCAAAATAAGCAGGAGGAGCTCAATGAAACTAAAATACAGCTGCAATAACATCAGCAAATACTTATCTCTGGAACTCAAGTGACAGAGATAATTTCACATTCTGAACAAATGGAGGATGAAAATAGTTTAATTTTGGTTAATCTTCCTGAAAAGAGCCTGAAAACCTTAAAATAAATTTACTAACTAGATAAAAACAGCCGTCTTCAATACTTTGCTGTTTAAATTGATTGTGTCATTTAAACTAATGGATTTAACAAGACGTTTGTTTAAGGTTTTAGCTTCCTGAAATAATGGCCGAAGTCACTTTTTTCCTTTTTTTGCCAAAAGTGATTATGGCAAAAAAAAAAACAAAAAAAAACAAGAAGATATTTTAGGCACAAACAATCACTATTATTATTTTAGGAAGGTGATGATCTGATATTTATGAGCCAAGGACATAAAAAACAAGTAATATTTTGATTATTTTACACAATAAATGTGCTATAATTGCAGCACAGAGCTCCACCAAGGAGAGGAGGAGCATTCCTCCTCTCAATATAAGCCCTGAAAGCAAGTCCCCCCCCGGATCTGCCACTGGTCCTCCAGTCTCCCCCCTACTAAGACTCATCCTCATCAGCTGCTGTTTGAGAGGATCATCATTTCTTTTAAACTCTCATCATCATCAGTTTGTTTACCTGGACTAAGGCGAGTCCAAAGACTTAAAGTCACACCCACTGACTGCATCTACCTGCAGAAATCTAAAGTTTTCTTGCAAGCCGGCTCAAGATGCCAGAGCCAACAAAGAAAGGTAGGAGTCCTGATTATAAGCTGCCTTCATGCATTAAAAAAGTCCAAATCACACCTGCTGCTCTGCTGGTTTCAACCAAATTCTGGGTGAAAAAGTAACGTGTTGAATAGAGTATGGACCTGGGATGCAAACGGAGAATTTATTTCTATTAATACGTCTTTGAGGGAGCAGGGACAGTTGCTTCTCACTGCAGGGGATCCATCACTTTGCGGCTTGCCTGCCAGCTCGTACACAGGAATCCTCAAAGTGACTTTGACAGAGGTATTGTATTACTGATGCATGTGTGTCTCTGCCATCTTTGGTGCAAGAATTGACCCGAGGTGTGTGGATGGGTAGTGTTGTTGCACCCAGGCTGGAGAAAGATCCGATGATGGAGAGCGGCGCAGGAATGTGGTGAAGCAAGCGTCTCAGGAAGGATGATGCAATTTGAATTTAAAGAAGCCAAACAAGGGACAGATTCTCTAAATGCCTTCCTGATGACTTGTGTAGCCAAGCAGAAACGGCCTATTTTGTCCATCGAGACCGTCCCCCTGCACACCCAAATTCAACCAACCACAGCATCACTGCCCACCTTTTGTCCCGCCCAGCAAACCCATTTTCATCTGTACCTTCATGTCCATCAGCACACTGCTTGTGTCTGTCATCATAGGCATTACGCCTCGATAACTCCTCGCTAGCAAAGCCGTCTCCAGGTCTATGGCCACTCAAGCACATATAGAATAACTTGAATGTATTGTTTAGTGTTTGGGTAAAAGGATGCAAGTTTTAATGGCTATTTGAGATTGGCTGGTGCTTTTCCGTGTTTAGAGTTTTTGCCCATAACCTCTGTCCAGATTTAGCCGAAACACAGACATTGAAAGTAAGGCTTTGTTTAATAATTTGACCGCAGTGAGGCATCACTAAAGGTGAGAAATGGATGATTCTAACACATTTCCATTACCATTTAACTGGCATCTCAAAAGGATAGATCAGGATATTCATTAAGATTTTCTTGTTCTACTAAAGATCTTTAGAAGCTTTTCTATAGATCGAACTTTACACGGTTTAAAATATCTGGTTCTTGGAGACGAATCATTTACAACAGGTTGACTTTCCTCCAGGTTTTAGTCAATAGCTGCGATCCATTGACCGTATAACTGCTCAATTTGACATTTCAAAAATAAATTTGCTAAATGGAAACATGGCAATTTAATACAAGAAAAACTGGTGGCGGGTTTTTGGCCGTATTGAAATTGGTTTATTTTGCAAAAACCAGATCAACAACAATCAGATGTTGCAACAGGTGCAAACCACAAAGAAAACGACAGAAAGTGGTAGGAGGATGATGACATGACAGGTGTTTTTAATGACTTATCGCAAGAACAAAATGGAAACACAGCAATTGCAAAAGTGTATTTTTTTTTTAACATTAGCAGAACATTGACCAAGTTTTGCCTCCATTTTTAATGGAAACACAGCTTATGGCAGCTATAAATCTGCCAGATCCAAATCATTTTACCTCAAAGTAGAAGCTTCCACCTAAATCTGGCCATCAATGAACATCTTTTCTATTATGGCAACGGCTACTGTGGCAGAATCAGTCCTGATCTCTATTTAGCAAAGAAAAACACGGTGAAACGAGACGTTAACCAATAGCTCCAGTCCAAATTCATCAGGAACAATTTTTGAGAAGCTGAGCAAGATCCCAATAAGTTTCATGGTAATTGTAAAGAATTGTCTGTACCTTAAAGTTGTTTGGAGAAATTAGGCAAAGTAAAGCCTGCAACAAATCCTTCCCAAAAATAGCTACCAAACCAGCAGATAAATGAGTGGAAAACTATTGTTCTTTAAATGAATCTGAACAGCTGAGGAAGGAAGGAAGGGGGGAGGGCCTGCGCCGTTGTTTTAGGCACCCAAGTCAACATTAGGAATGGTCGTCTGTGGGTCTCTTGGGAAACAGATTCTTGTCCCTGGAATAGTTCAGAATGAACGCACTTTTAATCCCCGCGCCTTGTTCGGTGCCATCTCCAACGATCGCCGCCCAACCTCTCCCCCTATTCCTTTCCTGCCATGCACCAACACAGATGTCCCGCTGCCACTTTCTGCTAAAGATGGATCACTTAGAGGTCAGGCACTTCCCTATTAAACTTGCCCACATGGCCCTTTGGGGTTGTCCGCACTGTTTACAACCTCTTAGTATCAATGGAGGCAAGACCAATGTCTTCACCTTGTGATATTTATTATATCCAATCCATCAATCTCTCCTGACTCTGCCTTCTGGCCATGTTGCTTTGTGTTACGGGATATCACATCATTAATCTAACCTGTGGTAAAAAGGGGAAGGGCTGTCAGCAGTTAATTATCACCTGAGGGCAGTTCTCATCTACTTCAGCCAAAGACAAAAGGAGTCACAGATAGAAAAAAACAAAGATAGGAACAAACAGTCTTGCTATCAGATTGCCTTTGCCAACATCATAAAGGTTTATTTAAGGAAAATATGAAGCTGGTGGCAATTTGGCTCTCATTTGAGCCTATATGAGCCCTCCTGTCTGCAGGCCAGCACAGACAACAGCTGCACATACCTGCAGCCATGTCAGCTGCACTGGGAGTCCTCCGGGGTAAAACAAAACCTTTCTCCACACTCATTATCTCAGCGGTGATGAGACCAAGAGGCCGAGGCTCAGTCTTGGGTGGATGATGTGACCCTGCAGGATTGTGGTCGAGTGGCCAGCATCGCATTGTTATGAAGTGAGACTGGGGAGTGGTTCATTTTGAGACTGAGAAGGAAGTTTAATGGGCCCTTTAAGAAGAGAGTTCACAATCAGACTAGTACTGATGCCATTTTAGAGAAGAACAAGATGCCGACAAAAGAAAAGTCTTGGCTCAGTCACTTTTTATTTTAAAATATTCATTTTCAACCTCAAATGAACAACTTTTCTGAAAGTATCAGTATGAGAAAAATATTGCGCTTCAATTAATGAGTTGGAGATTGAACTTCACTCTCCCATACGGCTGCATCTTTCCATCAAAAAAGTTTTTTCATTCTTCCTCTGAGCCTGTCCCTATCCTGTTTCCAATGCTTTTATGGTGAGCTCAGTGTTAGTTTTAGTTTATTTCTGTTGACAGGCCATTCTCAGGTTACATTTGTTAATGTACAGTTGAAACCAGAAGTTTACATACATCAAATAAAAAGACACACAGCTTTTTCCGAGACCAAACCTCTCTTGGTTTAAGCTAATGAGTAACACACATAGGGTCAACCTGAACTTGGATTTCCACCATCATGAAACGACTAATATAGGAAACTCAATGTGTAACAGTGGTGTTGGTGTTGTGTTAATACTGGTGATCAAGCAGCAGAGTGTCAGTAGTAAGTATCTAAGTATCTTGTTCATGAGTGATGTTAGGAGCAGGAGACGGAGAGATCTCATCTTCAGTAATATGGGCATTGCTCTCTGATTGGTTAAGAAAGAACTGGGCCAAAAAGCAAAGCTCTGATTTTTCTGGTCTGTCTACATTCTTGACTCTCACCTTTGACTATGAGATATGGATAATTACCAAAAGAATAAAATCCCAGACAAAATCAGCTGCAATAAGCTTCTACTGGCTCAGCATAAGAGGTTCTTCAAACATAACTCAGAGGTGAAAACTGAGCGCTGAGACAGACCCAGATTATTGAGCTTGGAAAAGAAAAATCTTTGAACTTAGGACATCTGACATTTTCTCTGTTTATTTAAGATTCCTACAAAATCAAAGTATTTCAAGTTGCTTTCCTAACTGATCTGATTCCATTTTTAAATTTCTACCAGAAAAAGCATAGACTCTGGCAACTGGAAGAAAGAAAATACAGTTTGTGTTTCACTGAAAATGTTGCATTATATGAAGCACCTTTAGGATAACTCCATAGTCTGTTTGAGGAGGCACATTTATACTATGCTAAGTGTTAGCTAAAGCAGCTATGCACGTAAAGAGTCTGAAAATATGTTGGCAACAAATCGCCTGCATCATAAACAGAACTGCACCCAAAAATTGTCCTCAAGTAACAGTTGCACTACTTCAATGATAAAATGTAAAAAGTAGCTCAATTAAGAGTAAAAAACAATTAATATTTTAAAATTACACCAGCCGGACCAGATATATATGGAAATTTTGGTATTTTAAAGAACAAACTGAAAATATTTCATTGGATATAATAAAACCAGGAAAGTAAACATTTTTCCAAATCAATTTCTTTCAATATAAAACTTATGAAACTAACAAAAACTGCAGGTGTGTGTTGGTGAATTTTTGATCAAAACATGTTTGTTCTTTATTTAGTGAAGTTATGCAAAGTGGGTAGAGCATCCAGACATTTTACTCAAGAAAGAGTAGCAATACTTCAAAATGAAATTACTCAAGTAAAAAGCACGGCGTAGTAAAAATACTCCTAAAAGAAATCTTTTTCCAAAACGTTACTCAAGCAGATGTAATTAAGTAAATGTAAAGTTGCAAAGTAAAATTTGTAAAGTTTTTTCATTAGTTCAAGTAATGTAGAATCAACAGTGAGTGTGTGCCATAATCCAGCACAAAGACAACAAAGCTGATGGTGAGCATGTATCAAAGTGGGGGTCAAAGTGTTCAAACAGAAGAAAACAAAAAGGTGATAATTACATTAAAGACATTACACAAGATGTCTTACTATCTTGTCTGTTGCTTTGTTTGTCTTTCTGCAGACGAGACGCCAAATGGCCAGCCAGAAGGTGAGTGCACGTCTTATCTCATGGTCACCTCACAGACTAGCAAGCAGATTAGAGCTCCCAAAGATGGGAAATCTTCCACAGTTTGGTTCAAAAACTAACAGCTACCAAATGAAAAGCAAGAAAATCAAAATCAAGACATTTATAGAATCTCTCCGTTGAAATTTGCACGTCAAACAAGCCAGCATAGACCTGCATGAGCGCAGGGCAGAAAGAAATGCGTCTCGACGATAAAAAGTGGTGTAAAAGTGGCAACACAGACACATCGGAGTGTAAATGTGGAGCCAATAGACAGCAGTATGGACGTGTTGCTGCTCTCCGGACTTATCTGTGACGAGGCTGTCAACATCTCATGCATTCCTCTCCCACACCAGCTGATCCCCCTTTGTTGTTTCAGCTGACGGCCCTGCCATCCCATGTGAGCAAGTTGCTGGCATCTAACAGGCTTTTAGCAGGGGCTGAGGGTTTGACCTTGGAGCCGGAGCATCTTGGGGCTCCAACATGGTCGAGGGGGGAAGAGCTCAACTTTTTAGAGTCTAACTAAAAATAATACAGGGAACCGTTCAGATAAATAATTCTGTCCACTAGCTCATAGCTTAACGCCATAGAGCGCTAATAATTAGCCCTGTCATGATAAATCTTGCTGGATGATAAATTGTCCCAGAAGTTATTGCGATAAATGATAGTATTGTTATTTTGAAACCATATTCATGTAATGGCATAATAATGCAAAAACACATTCTCAAAGAGCAACAAACTTTAAACTCAAACTAATATTTAACACTGGAACTGGAAGACATTGTAAACATCCAAAATAAACAAACAGAAACAACAAATGTAATTAATTTGTAAATAAAATTGCCCGACACAAAATGGGCTAGTTGAGGTTAAAGCACCAGACTGACGATGAAGAGACAAAAGATAAATCATAAAAATTTAAGTTATTGAGCTAATTTTAATTTATGCGATTAACTGATTTATTGCTTATTTTGACAGGCCTACTAATACATCTTAATATTTTTCACATTTTGTTATATTACAACCTCCAGCTGCAATACATTTTATTTAGATTGTATGACCAACTCAAAGAAGTGGAAGAAAATGTTTCACAACATTTTAAAAAAAATCTATGTAGCATGCATTTGTTTTAAGTTCCACGCTATAATTACAGCTACTTTGGGAGTGAAGGGGGCTACACACAAATGCGAATTTTAAAATAACTCTTATGAAACTTATGATTGACTACATTTCCTTTTAAGAGTGAAAAATGTTTAAGAAATAAAAATCTAACCACTTTATGAGGTTCACTAGCTTTATTAAAAGATGCCTTTCTCTGAACGGTTTGGTCCCATTATGGGAGGGTTTTTTTTACCGTTTCCTAGCAACAACTCGCCCCATGTCTGCTATGTATTTAAACTGAGAACTCTAAAGAGTAAAATTTGTTGAGGTGAAGGGTGTGTGGCTTTGTTCAGGTAGGTGGGTAATCTGCGTGAGTGTGTGAATGAGTGCAGATGTTGAAGCTTTGTGCTCATGTAAAGCAGTTGCTCCATCCACCAATATATTTGTCACATGCTCAGAAAGTGTTGCCCCAGACAGTAATGGTGCCCCCACCCTGCCTGAGATTTCCCTGGAGGTTTCTCCCCCACCAGGTGGGTAATGTTGCCACCTCACTGTTTAAGTCACACCCCTACACTGTGGCACCTCTTGCACATCCCACTTACGTCACGTGTTTTTGTGTTGTGTGCCATCACCGTTTTTTGTTCTTAATTCACTTAAAGAGGCCTGAAGCTGCACTTTTCTTGCACTGTATGTTCACACAAAAACTTGGTTTAGGTAGCTTAGATCAATCAAATCTAGGTGAATGTGCTCCTCTAACTGGAATATGATGCTGTTACTAACTCAAGCTGTGGCTGTGTCTTTGCTGGTGACATTGTATGTCATGTAGAGTCATCAAAAAAAGGGATTTGACTCTGGTAAATGTCTTACTGGTCAAATTAAATTTTACAAGTAATCAGTTCATACATGGAGCAAATCCCTGCCCCCTTGATCACTCTACAGTATAGATATGCAAAGACCAGATGGATAATGCTTTGAATTTGGAGATTCCTACGTTAGTCAGATGTTATTGGCAAATATTAGCATGCTAAAACTGTTTAAAGGTGACCTATTGAACAGGTTAAGATAGGTCTATGACAAATACAAAACATGTTTATTAATTTTTTTTGCACAAAATCATTCAGACAATGAGATTTTAGTCTGATCAGTTCTTCCTATTTAGAGCTCCTTTTAGAATGGTCTGTTTTAGGGCGTCTTGTCACTTTATATCCAAATAAGCTGCTGCCGGTCACACTCCCCAAACTCAATGTTTACACTAACAAGTGAAAATAGCAGCAAACAGATGTGCAATAATACAACCATACGTCTTTGAAAAGCAGAAGTGGAGCCTCCTTGAACAACCAACAAGAATGCAGCAAGTGGATTCTCCATGGCAAGTTGACAAAAAAAACACTTGTCTTTTCCAGCAGCCGTTGTACCACACATACAGCTGACCAAATGTGCCAGAGCTCGGCTGGGGTTCGCTAGGTTGCTAGATGAGGGGCAGTGCCTGCTGATTAATGAAGTTACATTTGGAAGGTTTTCCAGACACCAAAAACCTTAACTCATTGTCAAAATATGGCTGGGTGTTTTTAAGCCGTTTCTAGAAGAAGTGGAGACCAAAATGGAAGTAGAACTCAATGTTCTAGAGAAACTTCCAAAACATCCAAAATGTGAATTTTGCCTAATAGGTCCCTTTTTAAGGTCAAAAAGCAAAGGCGAGATTTCATCCATCTGGTCTTCAGCTGTTTATACCAACTTTGCCTGAACAAGTGCCGCCTTGTCAGGCAGCCAGTGTTTGTGCTCTGTGCTTGCTGCTCCAGCCTGGCGCTTTGTCTGCAATACAGAGTCGGTAGCAGAGGGAAAAGAGCCAGTAGAGACTGATGGGAAGAAACCAGAGCCCACTGGGCCTGAGCCATTACAGGCTGTGGTGGCTCAGGAGCAGAACCCCGTCGAGAACGGTTCAAACCAACGGGAGCCTAGTAGGGTTGGGGTGAATGACCAAGCAGAGTCCTCTGGCCCTGCTGTAAAGGAGGGCACTAGCTCTCCCCCTCCGGCTGGTAAGTATGCCACTTTAATAATGTGACTCATTTCCATTCCCATCCCAGTGAAAGTGCATGTTTCTACAGAGCAAAAGCTACTAAAAGTGGACATGAATCTTAAAAATGCAAACTCCAATAACCTAGCAGCTGAGCTTTTTAAAAAGACTTTATATAACCATTTATTTTCACTTGGGTTAGACGTTATTCCCTGCTAAGAATGCCATGGACTTCAGATTTGCCATGCAACAGGAGCCATGCATCTTAACCAGTCCAGTCTTAGTGATAATTGGCACAAAGACATCCAGAATAAAATGTACATACAGTACAGTGCAGCTCGTAATTCCATGGAATCAAAGACAAAGTAATGTTTTTAGGTCTAACAATATGAACAGATACAATTTGTGTGAAAGGTAAGTAATCAAAAAGGAACCTCCTCATTCTGCTTAAGAAAAACATTACAGGCAGAATAAAAAAGTAAATAAAGACACAAGTAAAAACATGGATTTAACTTATAATCCCCATACTTTAACTCCCCCCCCCAGCTTTCAAAAAGAGAAACGTAATTAGTTCAGTATTTTAAGACACTCATCACATTTTGGTCTTTTTATTAAGTTCTCTTCGCTTGTTTTGCATCAAGAATATTTTTACATTTTGGCATTTTAAAAACAGGCTGAACTCAGAAAACAGCTGTGTACATTAGCGTTAGCATGCTTACATTAGCATAATCCTGCTACTTCATGATGTGGTGATTTACAGTCTATTTTGAGAGACATACTATGAAATGTATGTGTTTTGTTACATCTTGTGAGAAATTTTACTTGGTCGTTGAAAAGAATTAAAAATTAATGTTGAAGTTTTGAACATCACTGCCAAAATGGTAAGGTTTACATACAAACAAAAGTAAAGAAATTATTGAATAAAAACAGAGAATGATTATTGAACACACTACCAAGAACTCATTAAACTCACTGACAAATACAAAATTGAAGCTTATCTTGAATATAAAGCATATTTAAGTGATTCAGTAACAATCACTTGATGAATTAATTAAACAAACGGAGTAATGCAACGCTGCCTCAAACCCGACATAGTTTAACAAAGTTGCTACAAAATAAATGGTTCTGGTTCTGTTTTAAATTTTCCTTTCACATACACCATTTGTTGTAAAAAGGATGAGAAAAAGCGTTTGTTTGTTTGCTTTTTAGAGTACCTTGACTGATTCGATGGTAAATGTGTTTTTTTCCCCCACAGAAGATGGCAATACAGTGAAGAAACTCTCAATTGACCTGCCTAGTAAGATCCTTTGGTTAAAACTCAGCATCGCTTCAGACCCTCCTACCAAACTAGTGTAGTCTAATTAAACATAACTAAACGTAGGAAACATGGTAGAGATGTTTGATTTTGGAGATTTTGTGTTTTTAAAAAAAACTATACAAATGTCATCTTGCTAACAAATTAATACAAACTAAAATGTCCTTCAAAATGTTAATAAACAAATGACAATTTGTGCATTCAAATCCTAAACAGAGGAACTTTTAAAAGGGAAATTCTGGTTGATATGACATAAACTATCTGGAATCCTGGTAATAATATTTATTTTCTTGCTTTAGGAATATTTTCATCCCTGTGTGCATGTCTAAAGATTTCATGACTGCTTGCTTGCTTGCTTCATAGACTTTCCAGAACTATTTCTTACAATATATTGTAAATTTCTCTTTTTGTTTAGATGATAGTGCCCCTGTGGCAACCACGGGCAGAAAAGACTCAGGTAACACGTACTTCCAAGTAGTTACAAGTATAAGGAAACAAAAGAAATCTGCTTGCTTTGTATGAGAACTAGAAACAGCTGTCCCTCCACAGCCCTTTCAGATAAAACAAGGTTGTTAAAAAACATTTTTGGCAATGCATAATACAGTTAGTACTTTCCTCAAATCTGCAGAATACGTTCTACAAATTACACTGTACTTTTTGAGAACATACAGGGTGCTTTCCTGGATTTTTTTCGGGTACTTGCAGGGTACTTTCTGGAACTCACAGTGCAGCTTTAGCGAGTTGTAACATTCTTGAACTTGCAGGTTACAACTGACAGTACCACAACTAAAAAGTTAACCTGTATGTTTTAGGTATTAGCTGTAATACAAAACTCTATGGGAGATCTTTCCTGCCAACAGTCATCAATCATCTACAATAACTCTTTCAAGAATTTGAATTAATATGAGTTACAGCAATGTTTAATTTCCCTTTGTGATCAATAAAGTATTTCTGAATTTGAATCAATTTTTGGAAAGTAACCAATAAAATAATGAAGATACCTGGTTACAAACCACCTTAAAACATAGCCTGGTCTTTGAAAATACCCTTTAGAAAGTACTTTCAAGTCAACCAGATTCTTGAAAGTACCAAGTACTAGATATCTCATAATACAGTAATGAAGTTCCACAAAGTACCATGTAAGTTGTAGAAAAAAGTAGTCAGTAGATTCTAAAAAGTAACATGCAAGTTTAAGGTGAGCAACTTGTAGAAGTACTTCGTAAGTTTGGAAAAGTACTGCCTGTATTATGATCATTCACAAATGGCGGCGCTTCTCATCTCTGTATTAGCTGTTTAGAAATAAGCTAATCAGTATTAGGGTAGTAGAAATAGATTAAAATATTAAGACAGAGTACACTAAATGTTCAATAAACATACATTTGATAAAAGCAAAGTTTGTCATCATGCTGACATTGTGATTTTAGAATATCTATAACTCCATCAAATAAAATAATTATGAACTCATATCACATCACATGTTGTTGCTTACATCTGTTTTAATGCTTTTCATGTCGCAAAAAGCTAAATTTTTGCCGCTATATGAGGCATGAATGTTGAAAGTATGGGAAATTGTCTGACTGTTGTGTTTTAGTTGTTTCTTTTATACTTGTAAGACTGTTCATACAAAGCTGTCACAAACGACAGGTGGGTATTGTATGAAGGAACAGAACAGTTCTGAGTTATGAATTTGTTTTTCCTTATTGGTCAGTGTGGTCTCTGGGAGAGGGTCAGGCCCCAGAGGATGTGGACAAACCAATCGACAATCCACCGCTGTCTACGCTGCTGATCGAGAGGCCACAGAGTGGAACTGTCACTGTGGGTGAGTGTTAAAAAAATCCCCGACTGTAATTCTTAACAAGAAATACAAAACAAAGGAGATGAATTGGACAGCACCGATGGAGTTCAATAGGTGTTACATTGTGGGTTTACACAAGGAATTCCCAGATGTAATCGTATGATTCTGAGGATGGGGGCAAGAAATTAGGCAGATTTTCAAGACATATTAACACCAGTCCTGTTTAGGCCACTTTAATCAAACTGTAATTGAACGTCTGTTTCGTTTTTAACTCGACTGAACCTAAAACCTAAGGCTTTGTTCGATTAAAGTGAACTCTTGTTTCTATGAAGTTGGATGAATTTACTAATCCTTTAAAACAGCAACAACAAATGATCCAGACCAGGAAGTGGCGTATACACCTCTATGCAGTTTCTGCAAAGAAGCCACTTAAATATCATATTGTGGATTAAATTAAAAACAGACTAAAAATCAGCAAGGAAAGGGTTGGAGATGAAAGCAAATTCCTAGGTCGGTCTTTAGAGTACAAAACAACGCATCATTCACTCGATCAATCTTTAGAAATAGTCAATTTCCTTTTAATTTGTTTCAGGGGGTGACATCACTTTTGTTGCCAAGGTGGAAGCTAAAGATCTTCTCCGCAAACCGACTGTTAAATGGTTTAAAGGGAAATGGATGGACCTGGCCAGCAAGACAGGGAAACACCTGCAACTTAAGGAGACATTTGAGCGGCAAACCAAGGTAACATACCCATACTCATGCATCCAAGTTCTCTAATAACGGTGCTGTTAATAAACTCTGGTACATCGTCCTGTTGGCAGATCCACACCTTTGAGATGCACATCATCAAGGCCAAAGACAACTATGCTGGAAACTACAGGTGTGAGGTGACCTACAAGGACAAGTTTGACAGCTGTTCCTTTGATTTGGAAGTTAAAGGTTGGTCACAACAATAAAAAAATTTAAAACTGATCACATAAATTCCTAGTGGAAATAATCAAGCAATTATATGCATGTTTCTTCTGTTTTACAGAAGTTGAAAGCTCACAGGCTATTGATATTCGATCAGCATTCAAAAGAAGGTAATAAAAAACCTGTGAGACATCAGAAAGAACCATTATATGTATAGTGGCAAATTGTTTTAAGATATTTCATGATTTAATAAAATCTCTAAATTCCTCAGTATACTGGAATTCAAAAGTAAAAAAAATTATTTTACATTGTGAAGCAATGGTGAACATTTCTCCATCGGGTAATACAACTAAATACAAGTTCTACAAGATATTGGTAATGTCATTAACCTTTCCTCCAGGTAATTACAAGTCAATTACTTGATTGAATGTGTAATTAAAGGCCAACTCTTGCACTTTAAATCTCGATTTGAACAATGCAGAGCAATGCAAAGCATCCCAGATCCACTGCATTTCCACAATGCTGCTATTCAGTAATGTTGCTTCAACATTTCAGAAACATTGTGGCAATTCTGGCTGGGACTGTTCTCGATGAGTGCTACACAAACAACCTTATTTTGAGTTTTTATCCACACAAAGACCAAATAAAGGTTTCTCTGTAAGCACAAATCATGAGTTAACTCGACGCTAACTCACTGATCAACAGAGCTTTTGCTTTGTGTTGCTCTTATAGCATTGTTTTCTAGTGTTGGTAACAACTGCAAGTCTAATTTAATGTTCAATAATTTCTCCTTGTTAACAACAGCAGTGAAGGACAAGAAGATGCAGGAGAGCTTGACTTTAGTGGTCTCCTTAAACATAGGTGAGAAACACATCCTGACCCTGAGTTTGTCCTTTTCACATTTTTTTTTTGGGATGTGCTTCTTTTTCTTTCATTTCACATGTTTTGTAAATATTGTATGAGGCTTTTGTATAAGCAGGAGGTTAAATTAGGAGTTTTTTAAAACTTAAACTAATCATTACCAGTGTTAGATGAAGAGATTGAGAATTACACTGTTCTAAATTTCATAGCACAAAAAAATTGTTTTTATATCTCCTCTGTCAGGGAGTTATATTTAATCAAAATGTGTCAAAAATGTAGATAATTGTTTGCTAAAGCAATTTGACAGAAGAAATGAATTATATGAATTTATTTTTAAAAATGTACACAAACAAAACAAGTTAATCATACAGTAACGTGTGTTTTAAAGGTGCAATGTGTAAAAGCTGTTTAAGTAAAAAATCTTGGTACAAATTATAATCTCTATTTTGACAGTAAAATCAACTGAAAAGCTAAAAAGGAGGGGAAAAAATCCAACTTGCTAGCATAACACCAAACATGCTGTAGCTCTGCTTCTGGTCTTTTATTATGTGAATTAATTCTGCAACAATCGCAGAATTAAGTGCTTTTCTGTCCATTAGCAATACAAAACTAGTAAATAGCTAACCATTTTTAAAAGGCTCCATTATAAATTAAATGTATTTCATTTAACTCGGTTTATTGATGTGCCCACAGAGGATGTAGTTGCCGTTTTGGAAATTGTGTACATGGTCTGAACCTTTAGTAAATTACAAAAACCTTCACTTTGCAAAGAAAATAATTCAGGTCAAAAGCAGAAGTGTTTCCAGTAGAAGACCCTGGTTTAAGTAAACAAAAATTTCTAAAGCAGTAAATGTTATTTACAGGATGAAATTTATCTGGTTACCAGGTTTGCTAAAAAACAAAGATTGATTTTTTTTTAAGCCGAACTAGGTTTTGTTTCCTCACATTTTGTACAACTGTGACTATTTGTCTTCATTGGAAGTTTAAAACAAACACACACACTGCACCTTTAAATAAAACGAAATTATTCAGATCTTAAAAAAAGCTCCATCATATCAT
Source organism: Poecilia latipinna (assembly GCF_001443285.1). Taxonomy (NCBI): domain Eukaryota; kingdom Metazoa; phylum Chordata; class Actinopteri; order Cyprinodontiformes; family Poeciliidae; genus Poecilia; species Poecilia latipinna. The sequence goes on from NW_015115092.1 coordinate 47,165, forward strand.
CAAGGTAAGATTTGACTTAAATAGATGTGATGAAGCTCGATAGCCAACTTACTGTTGCGGCTCACAATAAACCTCATGTTGCATAGTTGAGATACTGTGCAGGATTAAAATTATGAGCACAGTATCACTGTTCATGAGCTAAAATACACATTTATTTTGGGCCTGTCTCTTCTTCTCCCCTACATATTCAGAAATCAAAGGTTAGTAAGGTGAAAGATATTGGTATTAAAACAATTAGACCTTACTGCAGGTGAGTACTGTAATCCTGTAGATTCCCCAGCATGACATGTAGCTCCAGGAATTGGACGAGCAAGAGTGTTGGCCTCCTGTAGCATGGTAACACTTTATTTTGAAAGCAGCATTTCTACCTGTAATGATAGAGATGGGCCTTGCATCAACTCACTGTATGAAGCAAAGAGCGCCATTTTGGATCATTACTGATGTGGGCCAGTGAGAAATGATGCTGTAAAATAGTGTTATCACTACACATCTGTTTCAGTTTAGAAATGTAAGGTAATACCATCATGTTTATTTCAGTTTTCTTTATAACTGACTGCAAATAAACAGATGACAAAAGCAAGAAATAATAGAATAGTAATTTATGCTTTTTTCTTCTTAAATTCAACCTTTCCGACATTTGGGGAAATGTCATAGAAAGAAAGGTCTGACTGATGGTTCTTTGTTTGATCTAATATGTACACTCATCTCCCGTCGTAAGGAAAAACGCAACATTTAACGACGTAAGAGCATTTCTGAAGTGATCACTCAAAATGGAGAATAACAAAGGGATGGGCTGTTTCCAGGAGCAGTTCTTAAATTCCTGCATGCCGCATGTAATTAAACACATTTATCCTCGTAGGGTTCGATTCCTCATGTTGCTAAAGATTTCCCCATTAAAAACTTCATTCATCTCTGATGGACCATGTGTAATTTTCCCTTTATATTTCTTCCACCCATATTTTAAACTATACACCAGAATTCCTCTTTAACATACCTTTAATATTTACCCTCCATCCCTTCGTTCATCCAACAAATGCAATTCTCAAAGATTAGAGTAATTACAAAAAGATTATTTTATAAGACTGAGAGACATTGCTTATTGAGCCAGTGGTTATCTCATCAGTGTATTGGAGAGCTTGAACTGATAAAATAACAAAGCAAGGAAAATATGTTGAAATGAAAGTTTCTTACATCATACACAGTGTTTTTTTTTTTTTTTTGGTGTAGGTCTTGCTCATTTCAGCAAGACAATGCCAAATGTTAAGAAATAAGATGCCCTGACTGTGAATATTAGATTACAGCAAAATTATTTGGGGTAGGTGATAGTTTTATCTAATTATTTCCCTTTAATCCCCAAAAGATTTACAGCTGTAAAATTAATAAATTCAAGTATTTTATTATTGTTAAAATAAAAATGTATTAAATTTAAAGCATCGTGAAACCACAAAGTGATATTTTAACCAGAAAATATGCTTGTGTTTTTCAGATTGCTTGCTTGTGCTGCTGGTATTTTATTTCACGCAACAATGAAATAAAATAGCAAAAAACGGAGAAGGCCTGAACCTGTGGAGCAGATGATGCATGGGAAATAAATATTTTGTCCCAAAACAGAAAAATTATAAGTTCTGTTTTATTAAGTAGACTCCTGAGGGACAGACCCATGGAAAACTCCTCCAAACCCTATTAACTCTCTACTTCCCTAAAACAAAACCTTCCGTTTTTTTGTCCACCTTTTTATCATTAACAAATGAGATCAGAACCAAAGTCAACACAAAGAGAATTATGTATTACGCCCATCCCTTTGGGTGACATGTCCTGAGGAACCCGTGAAAAAGAATAGATAAGAAATATAAGAATTAAGCAGTAAAATTATTACATTAACTCCTATTACCTTTCTTTTAGGTAAATAGTAGTTCCTCAGGACATGTTGCAAAGCCCAGCGTACGGTGCGTGTATTCATATTTCTACCTTGTACATGGCAAAACTAGGGAGCACAAACAGCAAGACGACACCCCAGAGGTGGACGTGTGGGAGATCCTGAAGAACGCCAGGCCAGACCAGTATGAGAAAATCGCCTTCATGTACGGCATCACCGACCTCAGGGGTCTCCTGAAAAGGATGAAAAAGATGCCCAAAGAGGAAAAGAAGAGTGCAGGTAGGTGGGTTTCTGAATATTTTATATAAATAAATTGAAAATGAATTTCACTGATTACTGCTGTAATTTTTAAGCCTTTGCAAAGAAGTTGGATCCAGCATACCAGGTGGATAAAGGCGGAAAGATCCGCTTGGTAGTTGAGCTGGCAGACCCCACAGTGGATCTAAAGTGGTACAAGAATGGACAGGAGATCAGGCCTACTCCAAAGTATGTAACAATCTTGTGCTTGTGTTTAACTTCCTTGACATTTTGGGTTCATTACTGCACAAATAAAAGGCATTTTCAGTAAAAATTTAAATGCTTTTAATTTGTTGCAACACATTATTTTAAAAAACAGTTTATTGTATGTTTTCATTTTGTCACCTCTATAAAGCACAATGGTTCACATTATTTTATTCCTCAAATTCATTTACAATTATAAGGAAAATATATTGTATTTGTATGAATTCAAATGATATGCTAATTAAGTAGAACATGGTAAATTAATTAGGTATAATTTGGCACATTTTCAGCCACTAAATTGCAGCAGTGTTTATAAAATGATCCTCGACCGTGAGGCAAATTTGCGACAATAGCCTAAAAGTAACTTCAGCAGCTGCAAGCTGTCTGCAAATTACTTTTACTGACTTCACATTATACAGGTAGTGAACAGTTTGTCTTGTAGTAGTCTTTTATGAACTTCAACAAGGGTCAAGTAGGATTATATTTGCAGTTTGTCATCATAAGGAATCCACTGAACCATGTGCAATCAAATGGTATACATGCATTGTATGATGTCTTTAATTGACATTAACGTTGTACATGTCCTGCTCTGTACAGGAAAAAAGGTGGTATCTCCTTCACAGGTCTTTAACCAAGTCTGGCTTTGGAACAGTTTTATATCAAATACTATATATTTTCAGGCTATGCTACAACTTCCTAAATATCCAATCTTTTTAACTGCAGTGGTGTAGTCATAAAATAACTGCATTTCAATGTTAACTTTTTGAAAATCAGTAATTAGTAGTAAATGTAAGCATTTTCGGCTACTATAATTGTATGCAATAAGCCATCTTAGTATTGACATAATTAAAAATATATATGAAGGATAAACACTTTACTATGTGATAAAGAGGGAGGTGCAGCAAAATTTAGCACTTTATTCCTCACCTGCAGTTAAGGTATGAACCAATGATTTAAACGGAGAATTAGGCTGTAAGCGTCTTAAACACTGACCTATTGGTAGTGGTAGTAAAAGCAGTAAAAAATATAATGTTTCCCATGAGTCGTCTCATAAAAAGGCTGTAATAAAAATCAGGTAGCACATTTTTAAAGTGGTAAGACTCTGAAGTTGGCATCTGATTCGAAGCTTCCGGTTCGGCGTAAGAGCCCTTTGAACAGCGGCAGAATCAGAAATAATGAATCGTAAGCTAACTTCAGTTCGTAAGGCCAGAAAAAGCCGTTTGTTAGCATGACCTAGCAAAACTGTAACTTTATAAACAACACGATGTAATTAAGTAACCTGAAGAGAAAACCTAACAGTGATGTAATTTCAACATTTATTTGTCTACTTTGGATCAGCTGACGGTGGTCGGTTCAGGGTGAACAGAGAAGGCTCTTTAACGGCTAAATTTGATTGGTAGGGGTGAAATGTTAACGGCAGGTTCAGAAATTTCGATGATCCATTTCAAGGGGTGCCTGGACCTCTAAATAAACATTTCTACACTTTTTACTCACTTAGTGGAAATTTATTGATAATAGTAAAATTGAATTTATAATTGTTTTATGCCTCTAGGAGCGTTGATTTGACTCATTTTTAGGATTCTCCAAGCTGTAGTTATGGGGTGTAGAACTTGCCTCTGTCATTACTTCACAAAGTAATGAGATTAACCATATAATGTAATGTTCAAATCTGCGGTACTGATATTTTAATCAAATAAACTTCACTCCTTAAGCTAAATGGTAAATTAGCTTCCATTATTTGATTTCCTGATGGATCAATAAAATATTTTTGAATTTTAATCTAGCCTAATGGTGTTACCAAATATAAATAGTAAAAAAAAAAAAAAAACAATAAAAAAAAAATACATAAAATAGAACTAAATTTGATTTAACTACCCAAAAATTCTGTTCAAAGCCATTTGAAGTTAAAGCCATCTGGGAGGATATTGCTGTTTTCTGGTTTTGACCTCCTCTGCCATTTTCTCCAGGAGCCCCCTGTTCTGAAGACTTTTCTATAAAAATCTTCATTTCTGTCCTCTTTTTTGTTTGTTTTAATACTGTCACCAACCATATTCTCCACCCCTTCACCTGTCATACCTTCGTCTGTCATACGTTGGTGCTCCCTACCATCATAATTACTTCTTGTGATCCGGCCCTATTCTGGCTACAACGATGACTTTTAGTCAAAGGAAGTAAGTCTGTCCGTCTTGTCAATTCACATACTTCATGTCATGTTATTTTGCAGTGAGTCTGATGCCTCTGTGTGTAGTCTCACCCCTTTGTTTTGCCAGGAAACGTATAAAGTATAAAAATGTACCCTTATTTTTTAATGTTTCTTTTATTATATAGATAGATGTTCAGATTCAACAGGCCTCAATTAAATGAAGGTCATGTATAATTATATTTTACAAGTTGTGTTGAGGTTTGTTTCTCACATTTAAATCAATATCACAAGTGAAGAAATATGATAAATGCAAGAACAAGGCAGCTTCAAATACAGTAGAATGCTTTTGTCCTGTATGTTGAGCAGAGGTTGATCCAGGTGACAATAGCAGTATGTGGCTTGGAGACTTAACAAGCCGATATCACATATGGAGGGATTTAAGAGTTATTAAAAACAGTACTTTAAAACACAAATATCCTGGCAACATATAGATGAGTGCAAATAGTATGGTCAAAGACAAAAATTTAATGATCAAAGACAAAACTGTCTTTTTTTTTTGCATTTTTTATTTCATCATAGCATGTTTGTCTTAGATTAAAACAACCAAAGCAATTTTGTCTTTGATGATAAGATTTTGTCTTTGTTCTTTATCATATAGCCTTTAGCCTTTCCCTTTGAATATAGCAATTTTCCCTTTGATTATATAATTTTTGTCTTTGATCAAAGCATTTTTGTCTTTGACAATAAGATTTTTTGTATTTGATTAAAGTGTTTTTGTCTTTGATCAATACAAAATTTCTTTGATCAAAGAAAAAAAAATCTTATCATCAAAGACAAAATTGCACTGATCAAAGACCAACAAGTCATGGTCAAAGGGAAAGGCAAATGTTTTTATCAAAATTAAAATTTCTTTGATGGTAATATTTTTTTCTTTGATCAAAGACAAAATTGGTTTGGTTGTTTTGATCTAAGACAAACATGCTATGATGAAATAAAAAATGCTAAGGTCAAAGGAAAATGGTACATGCTATGATAAAAAATAACATTGCTTTGATGATAAGATTTTTGTCTTTGATCAAGGACAAAATTGCTTTGATTAAAGACAAAAATCTTATCATCAAAGAAAAAATTGCATTGATCAGAGACAAAAATGCTAAGATCAAAGGGAAAAGCTAAATAGCAAAATAAAATGCTTTGATGATACAATTTTTTCTTTGATCAAAGACAAAACTGTTTTGATCAAAGACAAACATGCTATGATCAAACGGAAGAATGCTAAGATGAAAGGGAAATGCTAAATGCTTTGATCAAAATTTAAATTTCTTTGATGGCAATATTTTTCTCTTTGATTAAAGACAAAATTGTTTTGATCAAAGACAAACATGTTAAGGTCAAAGGGAAAAATGTTATGATCAGAGGGGAAGGCTAAATGCTTTGATCAAAATTACAATTTCTTTGATAATAAGATTTTTGTCTTTGATCAATACAAAATTTCTTTGATCAAAGAAAAAAAATCTTATCATCAAAGACAAAATTGCGCTGATCTAAGACCAACAAGTCATGGTCAAAGGATAAGGCAAATGCTTTGATCAAAATTAAAATTTCTTTGATTGTAATATTTTTTTCTTTGATCAAAGACACAATTGGTTTGATCAAACAAACATGCTATTGTCAAACGGAAACATGCTAAGTACTAAGGGAAAGGCTAAAAGCTTTGATAAAAAATACAATTTCTTTAATGTCAATATTTTATTCTTTGATCAGAGACAAAATTTCATTGATCAAAGACAAACATGCTAGGGTCAAAGGGAAAAATGCTAAGATCAAAGAGAAAGGCTAAATGCTTTGATGAAAATTTAAATTTCTATGATGATACCATTTTTTTTCTTTGATTAAAGACAAAATTGTTTTGATCAAAAACAAACATGCTATGATCAAAAGGAAGAATGCTTAGATGAAAGGGAAATGCTAAATGCATTGATCAAAATTTAAATTTCTTTGATGGCAATATTTTTCTCTTTGATCAAAGAGTGTGTTACCAATATGTGGTCCAACACATTCAACATTTTTTTAATTCAAAAGTTATTAATGTCCAGAAAACATCCATTCTTGGATTACCATGGAAGAGTTTCAAATGGTGTGATTATGCTCCAGCATCATCCATTATTCATATTGCATTACTTATGTAGTGTGATAACTGATATGACTTTCTTGCTTCAGGAAAGGAGCTTTAAATTTATTTGTCTTTAAAAACATTGGAAAGGCCAAATGTGACTTATTTACATTTCATTACTTCAAGATTTTTTAGGTTTTCTGGCTTTAGGATATGATAATTTATTAATTTCAATTAAATGTATAGTGAAGGATTATGTACGTATTTATAAGTTGCTTTTTTAGAAAGTCAGTAATGTAAGTTCTTGGCTTTTCATTCAGGTATATTTTTGAACATAAGGGGACGCAAAGGATTATGGTCATTAACAACTGTTCCTCTAATGATGATGCAGCCTATTCTGTGGTTGCAGGAGAAGAGAAATGTACCACAGAACTTTTTGTCAAAGGTATCAAGAAAATGTCTTTCATTTTTTATATATACGCATGCAAAAACCCTATTTCAGTTTCATCTTCGCCTGTTTCCTTTCAGAGCTACCAATAAAGATTGTTAAAGGTATTGAGCCTGTGAAGACTACAGTGAACGAAAGGATTGAGCTGGAGTGTGAGGTGTCAGAGGAAGGCGCTCAAGTTAAATGGTAAGGAAATATTTGATTTTCATCCTTATCAAGAGTATTTTTTGCCATTGGAGAATCAAGAACTCAGAAGTGTAAGACATACTTTCTTCGTGTTATCGTCTTTCTTTGGAGAAAACTGACGATAAAATTTTCTGGCAGGATGAAAAACGGCGTTGAAGTCCCAACAGGAGTTCGCTCAAGGTACCGAGTGAAGTGTGAAGGAACCAAACATTACTTAGTCATTGATGATGCCTCCAAAGAAGACACTGGAACATATTCTGTCATGGCCAGTGGTGGCACTTCAGAGGCTCATGTTCAAGTAGACTGTAGGTTTTTTCTTCTTTTATTCTGTCAATGGTAAGACGTTTGGTAAAAAATATTCTAACTTTGTACTTTTCTCTAGTAAAACCCCTGAAGGTGTTTCAGGATCTGCAGGATATGACAGTGATGCTGGGGCAACCCATAAAGCTACACTGTGAAATCTTCCCAGGAAATGTCCCAGGTCGTTGGTACAGGAATGGACAGCTGATCCAGCCAAGTGATCGTCTCAACATTATACACAGGGCTAAGTAAGCCTTCCAGGGTTCCCTTTAAAATGCCACGCTTGTCCAAGCTGAAAGTTTGAAGCTATTTTAAAGTCTAAATGAAAAACATTACCTTTGTACCACCTGCGTAGAACCAGAAATGAAGCATAAACTCAAAATACAGAAAATATTCTATACTTTCTTTCAGAGAACTGAAAAATACTTCAATCAAAGTCATTTCTTGTCTAGCTTTTTCCAGGCTGGAGTCCAACATGTTTACACTACCAAATACCTTTTTTATTTTTAAGAATTCACCGACTGGAAATTGAGACAAGTTCCCTTCATGATGCAGGAGATTACACTTTTGTGCCTGAAGGATACTCACAAAGCCTGTCTGCCAAAATCCACATCATTGGTACATAAACTGAACACTTCATGTCTTCTGAGTTATTAGTTGTGCTATGATCTAACAATGGTAATCGCCTACAATTCTGCAGATCCTCCAAGAGTACATCTAGAAAGCTTGAACTTCCCAGACAACACCGTCACAGTTGTGGCTGGAAACAAACTCCGATTAGAGATCCCCATCAGTGGAGAACCAGCGCCTAGAGTGGTGTGGATGAAAGGAGAAAGGGTGAGCCCCTTGCTTGTTTTTTTGACATTTTGGTTTGATAATCCAGGCATGTCACTGACCTAGCCAAAACATCTTTGTTTTGACTAAATTTAGATGCCTTTTGGGTTAAAAACAGAGTTTAAGAAACATAGTAAAATAGCTAACCTGAAATAGTCAGGATTATCCAGAGCTTAAACTGTCAAAATCCTAGATATTTACCAAACTTTTTCAGCTGTTCTATATTCAGTTTTGTCTTTTATAGGTGATTCTTGATTCAGGCCACAGAGTTCACGCTGAAACTTACGGCGACCAGACCAGCCTGACAATTGAAGTCACAGAGCGCGAAGACACAGGAAACTACAAAATAGTTTTACAGAATGAGGCAGGAGAAGCTACAGCTAGTGTCAAAATCAAGGTTGTTGGTAAGAAAATACCAACATGGAAACATTCATGTCAATTTGTTCAATTTAATTTAGTCATGTGTCACTTGCAGACATTCCTGACCCCCCTGAGGCACCTTTGGTCCCAGTTGTGGGTGGTGATTGGTGTTCTATGACATGGGAACCACCCAAGTATGATGGAGGTTCACCCATATTAGGTAAACAATGCCTCATGCCAGTGGCCAAGTATTAAGATTATGAAATGACAAGCTTTTTATTGGTTCCCTGAAGGATACTTCATTGAGAGAAAAAAGAAACAGAGCTCCAGATGGATGAGGCTGAACTTTGACTTGATCAAAGAAACTTCATTTGAACCTAAGAAGATGATTGAAGGAGTGCCATATGAAGTTCGGATCTTTGCAGTCAATGCCATTGGCGTCTCCAAACCCAGTGAACCATCCAAAGCCTTTACTCCTCTTGGTGAGTAGCTCAGCTGTCTCCAACATTCATCCCGTAATCTCAGTGCTAGTGCCAACAAGTCACCAAGGCAAAAATAATATATATAAGGTTTCAGTTGATCTGACAACAGTTTTATTGTACTGGCAAACTTTTAAAAGAGATGTTGTGTGATACAAATTATGTTGGCTGCTGTTGGTTCCCCCGTAACAAAGCTGTTCAGTCCAATCACACAAAGCATTCTGACTTTGACCTTCACTAGACGTACAGCAGCTTTAGGGGATAATAAGTATGTCTTTATGATGGCTGTGAAATCATTCATGGATTAGAGGTTTATGGGATGAGGTCAGTTAGAGTTTGAATAGGGGTTAAATATGATTCAGAACACAGGAATAGACAGCCAGAACAGGCACTAATGAGTTCTGGAACGGCATACCAGCAAAAGATAGTGATCTCTTAGTCACATGCTATTTTGTTTATCAGATATATGTACATCACATGATAATTGCTGCGACACATGCAGAATGAGAAATCACTGCACACAGTTCATACATAGTCAAGAAAGGGCTTGAAAAAATAACGTATGAAGTATTTCCAGTATTTCTATCCAGTATGTCCAGTATTATTCATTTCTATCTCAAAGACTAATTGTTGTTTCCATATGTGTCCATTTGTACAACTTCCCATTCATTTGTCCCTCCACACATCCATCTATCCATTTGTCCAACTCCTCATCCATCCATCCATCAATCCATCCATCTATCCATTTGTTCTACATTTGCCTATATCTCCATTCCTTTGTCAGTCCATCCTTTCGACTGTCCAATGTACTAATTTATTAATTGATACATTGACTTACTCCTTCCTTATTTTTTCTTTTCTTTCTTCCCTCCATCCACCCACCCACTATCTAACTAAAAATAACCAACAACTTTTATTTCAACACAGCTGTGACCAGTGAGCCCACTATGCTGGTGGTGGACGATGTTACGGACACCACAGTGACTGTAAAGTGGCGTCCTCCAGAAACCATTGGGGCAGCTGGGCTAGATGGATACTTAGTGGAGTACTGCATTGAAGGAAGTGAGTCAAATCTCAACAACATTGAGGTGAGGTCTATTAGATACAAAATATTTCTAGTTTATTATTACAACTTCACTATCTTTACCTACAGCCAATGACTGGGTGCTATCCAACAAAGAGGTGACTGAGAAAACCAAGTACACCATCACTGGACTAACTCCAGGATGTAAGATTTTAGTTAGAGTCAAAGCCATAAATAAAGCTGGAGCTAGTGCTCCACGCACTCTGCAGCACTCTGTCCTGGTCAAAGAAGTTGTTGGTGAGTTCTGAGAAGTCTGTAGTTTCTGTTCAACTGTAACAAATGAGCCAACCAAACACAATTGATTTAACAAGCATAACGTTCTCTGCAGAACCACCAAAGATCCGTGTCCCGCGACACCTGAAACAGACTTACACTCGCAAAGTTGGAGAAACAGTTAACCTTGTGGTGCCTTTCCAGGTAAACTTCTAACTCCTTTATCATAACCCTTCAGAGTGGTATGCTTTACTGAGGTTTCATATGCATGTACACAGGGAAAACCTCGGCCGAAGGTTACTTGGATCAAGGAAGGCAATCCTGTAGAACCTTCCCATGTTAGCATCCGCAACACAGACTGTGACAGCATCATTTTTATCCGTAAAGCAGACCGAAACCACTCTGGGAAGTATGAGATGACGGTACAGGTTGAGAATCATGTTGACACGGCAATTATTGACATACAGATTGTGGGTAAGTGACATTATGATAAGAAATAAACCTTATTTACTTCCATGGTAATGACAGCTATTAATTTAGGCTTCCTTTTTGATTTTAAGATCTACCAGGACCGCCTCAGTGTGTCACAATTGAAGACGTTTGGGGAGAAAATGTAGCTCTAGTGTGGACCCCTCCGAAGGACAGTGGAAATGCCCCAATAACAGGCTACACCATTCAGAAAGCAGACAAGAAAACAATGGTTGTGCAAAATATCAAGCCATAAATTCAAACTGTAAATGAAGCTTGATGTTTATGTAATATTTACACAGTATTTATTCTGTTTTACAGGAATGGTTCACATGCATTGAGCACTACCACCGGACCTGCATCACCATCACAGAACTGGTGGTTGGGAATGAATATTTCTTCAGGGTCTTCTCAGAAAATATGTGTGGCCTGAGCGAACTGGCCACCCAGACCAAAAAGAGCGCGCTCATCGTCAAAGAAGGTACCATGAAGAGTGGAATGCCATTTTCATTAATGCATACTTAGTGATATATAGTTGAATAAGATTAATTTACAAAAAAAATGCTTTTAGTGAATTTGAATATTAGTATTTACATACATGTTTATTTAATATATCCAATTAAATTTTTAAGATTTAATGTAAAGCTCTAATTTAGAACACTGAATAATTTTTTTTATATAAAATAAACCAATTAAAATCAAAATAACACATTTATTTATTAGCTACTAAGGTGAAACTTTAGAACAACATTGCTTTTGCACAAGTTAGTAAATGTAAGCTAAAATAAATGTCTTTAGTAGCATTTTTATTTTTGAGAAGTTAAACATTTATTTTAAAATTCAGAATTGTTTATTTTATTTTGCAGACTGAAATAAATAGCATTGAAAAATAAATGTAGCTCAAAAATGAAATAATATACTCTTAAAAGGTTTTTGTACTTTAAATTACACTTATTTTTATAATTTCAAAGTTTTGCTTACTTACACGGGATTTCAGATTGGAAATATCTCTAAAAGTGTTTACTTCATCTATGTTTTTCCTTTATAAGACAGTTTTCCTGACCTTTAATAAACATTTAGCAAACAAATCACCTTTATTTTAGATTTCTTATTTTATAAATTCAATTGTTTTCCTTTATTGAAGGACATGTATTTGATACAAAGAGGAGATGAGAAATAACTTTTGCCCACAAAAAGTAATTTATTTAATCATTTTTTATTTATGAAAAATTGTTTTATAATTTTCTTTAATTTCAATATTCCAGGTTCAGCTGTTGAGGTAAAACTGTGCTTATCTATTAAAATACAGTGTCTATGTTTCTGTCCTGGAGAAGTTGAAATGTTTCCCTGCCTTTATTACTGATTGGAGGGAAATGATGAAAGTTAACTCTTTACAGGAATGTTTTCCGTTTGCTGCCTATGCATTCTCCAAAGGTACTGTCAGTGATCTTTTCCACCCTCAAGTGAGTCTGATTAACACCCTCACTTCTGAATCTCACTGGGTTTTGGGTATGACTGACAGGCCCTTTAGTGGTGGTGTCTCAGTCTCAGCTGGTGATGAATAAAAAAATACATTGTCCTTCCCTCGTCACATAGGGAACTCCCCACATGATACCGCTCAGCGTCAGTATCATGCACAACCCCATTCCTTTACCCTTACCCCCACAGGCTTGCAGATGAAAATACCCGAGTACAGCGACCACGACTTCAAGGAGCCACCGAAGTTCACTCAACCGCTTATCAACACCTTTGCTGTTGCCGGCTATAACGCTACACTGAACTGCAGCGTCCGTGCCAACCCAAGGGTAGGTGGTGAAACAAGTAAAACATTTATATGCAATGATAGCACAAAAAGTGGAAGTCTACTTGTTTAACTTTTATTTTTACCTTTAAGTAATGTATTTTATATCCTGCATTTCATTTGTTCACAAGATAATTTACAACGTGAATAGCTCTAAAGTATTTTTTTTTTACCACACAGAGATCAAGATCTTTTACAAATTTGGAATGAAATAACAATTGCAACAGTTAAGCTTGTTGCATTTAGCTTCCATTAAGACTAACAAGTATTTCATTCAGGAACATTTCATAATCTAAGAGGATTTTTAGAAAAAAGTGGACCATTATGCTACATGAAAATGGCTGCAAAAACATGCGCAATTACACAACCATACATCTTTGAAAAGTAGAAGTGGAGCCTCCTGCACAACTAATGAATGCAGCAAGTGATTTCTGGATAGGAAGTCAATAACAAAACACTAGTCTTTTCCAACACTCATCGTACATCACAATTTAGCAGTCAAAAACCAGCTGACCAAAACGTGCTGGATGATGGGACAAAGCTCTGCTGGGGTTGCTAGGTGACGAGGCTGAGCTTTGCCTGGGTTGCTAGGTAACAGAGCAGTGCCTGCTGATTTGTGACGTTACATTCCAGAGGTTTTTGAAACTAATGAAACTTATTTTCCAGACACCAAAAGACTTCAAATTATTGCCAAAAAACATCTGGATGTTTTTCTAAAGGTTTGGGCTTTTCTTTAGAATTAGTAGAGACTCAAATGGAAGTATAAAAAAATGCCACGTGTTACTAGCATTTGGGATTATGGAAGCAGTGGGTATTGAGTTACAGTCAGGCACAACCAATAAGTACTTTTGATATTCCTGTTTCTTCCTGCAGCCAAAAGTGATCTGGATGAAGAATAAGATGACCATCTTCGAAGACCCACGCTACCGAATGTTTAGCAACCAAGGAGTCTGCACACTGGAGATCAGGAAGCCCAGTCCCTATGATGGCGGCATGTACACCTGTAAGGCCATCAACGACCTAGGGGAGGCCCAGGTGGAGTGCAAGCTGGAGGTCAAAGGTCAGTGTGGACCCGGAGGTGTGCATTAAAGTCTATGAGTCTGGTTTCCCATTTTTACCTCTTTACTTCCTTATTGTGAGTAAAAGAAAATTTGGGTATATATCGTAAAGATGTTTGCCTATTCATGCCAGTAACTGCTATTATGGCCATAATCGTTAGTCTGTAATAATTGTAAAGAGGCAAGGCATCTTTTTGGGAAACCAACTCCATCTAGATATCATAACGGTCTACCAAATGGACGGTACCAAGTGGAAACGTAAGTACCTGGACTGAGTCGCACCATTTGTTTAGAAATTCATTACTTTTTTGAGTTCAACTGTTTTTTTAGGACTAGTTTGTGGTAATTTAGAAACCTGGGTTACATTTTAATACTGAACAAACATGTTCAAGAAAAAGCATCTGAGTATAAGTTGAAAATATATAGGAAACAATATTTAGTCATGAAGTCCAGGACTATTGGAAAATTGCTTTTGCTTTTAATTGGAGCTGTGATTTTTAAGTTATGTCCTCATTTTTACCTTTGATTTCATTAAGAGTAGCTTTGTTAGTCCAAGTAAATGTCATAAATGGGTCAATTTGTATAAAACCTGTCTGTCCTGTCTTTCAATTTCATAAAACAACTGAAATTTATTTTTAAAACAATTTGAAAAGATGTAGTGGTTTGCCATCAAATTAAGTTTAATTTAAATTTGTTGCCAAGTATGCATTCCATAAGTCCAGATCAATTTTAGACAAAAGGACTTTCATACGTCCTGGTTAGCTGGACATAGGTAACAGCAGTCAGTCGGTGGGAGGTAGGGTACAAAGCTAAATCCTATTTTTTATTTAAACAAATATATATATATGTTCATACCTGGCCCAAAAAGCCCAAATTAGAGAATTCCAAGGCCAAATACTTCTTTTGAATGTTAGTCTTTACCTCAAATGGAAGAGTTCAAGTATCTTGTTTTGTTCAGATGTGACGGCAGAATGGAGTGGGCATCATCTGCATTAATGTTGGCACTACTTTGGTTTGTTGTGGTGAATTAAAAGATGAGCCAGAAATATAAGCCTGGCTCGTCTATAACCTTCACCTATGAAATGTTCTTATGAAAAAACTAAGAACATCCAATTCTGTTTACCTTTGTGTTAAATGTTTGTTTTTATTGTGAAAAAAGGGAGAGCAGCTGTAACACCATGAAGTCACTTTCAAAACTGAGTTAAACTAAATGGAGGAGAAATATATTTTGGCAATATCCATCGAATCGAGCAGAGTGGTTGGAAATCCAGGCTCTCTAACTCTCCATCTAAATCTAAACCACTGAGATGTTTCGGGCCATAAGTTTACATTCATAGAAATAATAAACATTTTATATTGGACACCTGTTTTTATTTTTTGCGGGACTGTGTGTAGTCGCTGCATGTCTTGGACCACTTCCTGGTTGATCTGCAACATTTCCAGTTTTCTGAAACTTGCAAATAAGTTTTGCCACAGTGTCGTGTGTGACGCTCGCTCCATGTTTTCTGTTAAAGTTTCGTGCAACCATGCGACTGCTTCCCGATCCAGCCATCAGTATAATTTCAGTTATTTGCTTTTCTGTCAAACGCATCTTCTTGGGTATCTGAAATATAAAAGAAATATACATTTTACATTTCCCAATGTATGGAAACCTATGGCTCAACCTGTATTTAAAATAGACAGATTTTTAATCTATTGTTTAAAATAACAGATCATTTGCAGATTGTCTAAATCTCAGCTTTAGATTAAATCCCAGGCCATGTTTGAATTCATAAACATTTGGTGCAACTTGGTTTTAATAATGATAATCCGTTAAAGTATGTGCAGTGTAAATAATATTTGGTGACACATCACCACCACACAATGTCATCCCTTATGTTTGTGTCTTTTTCCAAACCTGCCATTCTATTCATCACAGTTCACACACCAATGATGTTCTTGCATTTTATTAATTCACGTCTCCATCTTAAACTATTTTCCACAGATTCCAGTGTCTCCTTTGTTTTGTTAACTCTTCATATAAAGAGTTCAGTAATAACTCAGCTGTACTCCCTGGTGCACACATATAACTCCATGTAAACTTTGGTTAACCCCTCTTTTCTTCTTTTCCCCCCAGTCCCAACTCAAGAATTGTGAATGTGTGTTCTCATATAAAAGATAAGGTAAGCTTTCATATGGTTTCAGCATATGAAGCTTATTTCACTCATTGTGCACCTATTGGTCTGCCTGTGTAACCCTGGCTTTCTCGGCGAGAAGGACAACAGCAGCTAAAAGCAGAAACCAGTAAAGTCAGAGTCTGGCTTACCTAAATATTTCAATTTTGATTATATTTACTGAATTCTGCTTTGAAATTAGTTGAATGTTGTACTGTTTCTCATGTAAGCTGTGACAGAAACGAGGTGAGTACGCTGTTTATTCTAAGCGAGTTAAAATTGAAGACAATTGATGTTATAAATTGCTGAAAAAGTCTTGACTCATCTCTCATACGTTTTTGACTTGCTTCCAATGAGCCAGTTTGTGGGACTAACATGAAATTATCAAATTATGGAGCTAAATTGGGGCCATAACATTTGTTCAAAAGAAAAAAAATGTAACTGAAAAAATCTGATACTGAGAAAAAACTTGACTCTGAAAAGTAGTTTGCAACTTTTTTTCAATTTAATTTTTTTTTCTTTTGAACAAACTTTATTGCCCCAGTTTAGCTCCGTACAGAATATGGTATCTTGGTAAAATACTTGATTAAAGTCACTGAAAAGATCCAACTCCTTGGAAAAACATTATGATTGACAATTATGTCATTTAGTAATCTGGATTTTGCAGAATTGTGAACCTTGAATTGTGCATGGTTGTAAAAAAAAATCCTAGTTCCATGTTTTTCTGTATTGGTGTCCCATCGACAAACAACAATAGTGGAATGAAGTTTAAAACAATAAAATAAATACATTATAAAATAAATGCATTTTCTGAACATGCTAAAAGGTAAGACTTTGGGTATGGCATCACTTTTCTGGCTTTGTACTAAAACTAGATGAACATCTAAAACATGCAGGAATCTGCAGAGCCTAAATAATTCCCAGCTGTAGATCTGGGGGCAAAGTTTCAAGGTTTATGGATTTAAAGCAAAATTGTAGATAACCTGAACTACTTTTGATAAGTTGCAGCATTTTTCTGGTTCTATGCAGCATAAAGTAACATTGTCAGTTAGTTATATAAGGCAAATTAGATATAAAAGGAAAAATAAACATTGTCCAGAAGTTATTGGACAATTCTTTCCTCTGCCTACATTTCCCAGAATGCTGTGCGGTTCAGACTCAGAGTGCAGTGAATATTCCATGTATTGAATATTCTACCAGATGTATTATTTATTGCTACCGATCATTATGATATATTGATTTATTGTCCAGCCCTATGGTGTATGACATTACTAAAAAATAAATCAAATCTACCCCAAGGGTAACTCTTTATTTGAAGGAGTCTTTGTGAATGTTTAGGACAGTTGTCATGAAGTGTCATTTGGTAAATAATGACACTTTTAATGCATCGTTGACACCTTTAATTGACTTTTAATGTAACTTTGCATTAAAAGCGTCATTATTGATGAAATGACATGAACATTCATAAACATTCAGTCATAAACATTCATGAAGACTCTTTCATATTCATGACAGGCGTTATGTCATGTTATGACAGCGTCATGTCAAGTGTTACCCAACAGGGAAACAAAATATTTGATTACTAATTAAAAGTTCCCTGATTAACTTAAAATGTGAAGTTCAAATTTAAAAATGCATCAATTATATTTTTGCCAAAGGGGGAACGAGTAATTTTCTTAGAATTGCTCAAATTTAAAAACATCATCATAATTCTGTTGTTGTTCTTTAGGGGGATTTACCTTCTTCGAGCTCATGCAGCGTGGCGTACCCTTACACCTGATTGATAAATACATGAACGAGTCGAAGATCGTAGAGCAAGATAAATGAAACTAAAACCACTGCAAAAAGGAGCTTTAACTGTGCAAAACTCGTCTACCATCAGCGACCCTCGTCTCTCGCCTCTCTTTTTGGACCAGCACACTGACGGCAGATTGACGGGAACGGGATGAATGGATCGGTTCTGGTGGAGGGAGTTCTGGTCTGTGGTGTGGAATGCTGTGTGCATGTTTGAAGCTTGTTGTTGCCATAGAAACACAGTCATTTCATCTCCTTTCGCTCCCTGTTTTGTCTGAAATAATGTATCACCTCAGAACCTACTTTAGTGTTTAAGAACAAGAAAAAAAAATTTAATTATGGAATAATGAACAGCAACTCATGCCTGAGGTATTTTATGTGGGTTTTTCTTGGGTTTGGTCAGTGAATGTGTTATTTTTCTTTGGGGAGATCCATAGAAAAGAAACAGAAATGTTTAAATTATCGATGTTAATATGAATTTAAGAATGACTTCGGTAAAGTTGAAGAAAGAAACTTGATTTATTCTTTGACGTTTTTTGTTTTTTTTTTTTTTTCTTGTGAGGAAATGTAGAAGTTTACTCACATGCATGACACCTAAACCTTTGAGTTTATTTTGGACTGATCAAGGTTCAACCATATGTGCATGCCTTTTCCTTTGTAATTACGAACCGCAGCTATAATAAACCTTCCAATTGCATCTGTCTTTTCTTGTTATCCTATCTTCTTTTGAGTGGATTTAATGAGTTTTCACAATTTGGTTTTGGGGAAATATATTCCAAAATACATTAATGAGAAGTACATAAACTTTGTGTTGGTTTTGAGTTAGTGTTCAGGGTTCATATGTTTTATAAAAATGATGACCATGAATTCATATCTTTGTGTTTGATAGTTTTAATTATATTTTATCAACTTGTATTAGTGGCTTTTTAAGAAACGAGGCAAGTTAATCATGGTGGTGGAAACAAAAATGCTGTATCAGAAAACTAAATTTAACAAATTTAGATCCATCCATCCATCCATCCATCCATCCATCCATCCATCCATCCATCCATCCATCCATCCATCCAACCAACCACCCATCCATTTTCTGTACACCCTTGTCGGGAGGGTTCCTGCGCCAGCTATAAGTTTAGATAAACATGTTAACATGTTAAATGTTTGCATAAATGTTCTATTTGATTGGAGTAAATCTCAGTTTATATATATATATATATATTTTATTTCCCATCGTTTTCATCTTTGAAATAATAATTTCACTTTATTTTTCTTATATACATATTTACCTAATAGCTTAACTCTATATGATACATGTTTCACAGAAATCATTAGAAAGTAAATTACTTCAGATTTGTCTCATCAGTTTTATAATAAACTAATCTATTTTATGAAAATATGAAATACTTTTAATATTTTTAATTTATAGACATTTTTAATTCTTACATTTTCATTTTGTAGTCTTTCCTTTTTCTAACATACTGATGCATAGCGCACCATAACCATAAAAACTTTAATGTTATCATATTTTATTTAAATAAAATTCATGCTAAGCTTTTATATTTATTTTCTCAACACTTTTTTTATTATGACACATTCTGACACAATCTGCTATTTTTTAATCTATTTAACAAAAAGGTACAAATATAGGCTTTATTGGTACGACTATAAGCCTATAGTTTTACATAGTTGCAATATTACTTTAGTTGCCAGATTAAGTGTAATGATTAAATACTATATAGTGACCACAGTTCACCGGGATGCAGATTTAAATTTCCCGGTGCACAGTCATGTTATTGTTCCGCTTCCTGCAGACTTGTACCTCGGTCTGCAGCCTACAGACTATCGGCAGATTTTGGTTCCGCTGCAGAAATGGCCTCGACTGCACCGAGAGCAACAAAAGCCAAATGATCTGCTCTTGTTTTGGAGTCGGCAGAGAGAACAATTTAGCCATTTTGTAGGGCGCTGGCTTGGGGAAACCAGGGAGTTTGTTACGGTACTTAGAGGAGCGACGAGGCGGCCGGATAATGCCACATTGCCTGTGGCCAGAGCCGCTGTCACCCGCACAACTGAAGCGGCTGGAGGAGCATAAATACAGCGCTTCGGGTCGCTCCTTGTTCGAGCCTCCGTGCCAAGTCTACTGGAACTGGCTGGTCCTACAAATACCGACATGGGTCGCACCAAACACGCTGACTATTGTTGGACTCTTGATAAACATCCTGTCCACGGTGGTGCTGGTTTGGTACTGTCCTACGGCAACGGAAGAGGTGAGTAAATCGACCTTAGCTGAAGTTTTTCCACAAGGGCTCGAGCGCTGATTACGTTCGTACAGAACTGCATTTAAAAATAGCCCAAAATAAATAGTTCATGACAGCCTTTCACTCCATCTCTACTAAAAGATAAAAGTAAATACAGTGTCTTAATCAGAAACGTTTTCCTGTCAATTCGGCCTATATGTAAGTATAATATAATTTGATATGTGAAAACAATTTCCAATTAAATCAATACCGTAATAGCGAAAGCTAACGCAATCGATTGTCTATTTTTGGATTTTTTTTAAATAGGCGACTGCTTTTAAAAAGATAATATAAGCCGAATTAAAGACAATCACGCTTGTCTGTATCTGTTGTATTTATACAATATATAACGCTTTATTGGTATCACGCGGTGAGGATGATTTAAGTAGCTCCGTTTTGATTCGGCAGATTTGCGGAATAGATTAATGGTCGTACGTAGTTGGAAAGTTTACAGATTTTGACGTGTTGTTGTCTGTCCCCTCTCATGTGATGCAGGGCTGGGACAAAACCTCATTTAGGAACATAATCTTGTTTTAGGTCACCATTCCAGAAGACTGTTATCATTATAGCAATCCTGTTGTGAAAACAACTCTCCAAAGACAGTGCAGACATAAGAACCCTGATACATATACAGCTGAAATGCAGAACTAGACCTTTGCAGCTGACCTATGATCCAGTTGAGGTGGGTGCATAGCGTCACTTTACCACAGCCATAAGACATATGTTTGTGGTTTATCAGAGAAAAGCACCTTTGACCGATCCAAGCATGAGAAAGAACTGATGAAACAAAGTCCATACAACCTGCTGACAGTCAGACCTCAGTTAAAGTTCAGACATGTGCAAAAAGTTTTTAAACTTGTGTAATTTTTTTAAAGCAAGAAATTCTGACTTCAATATCAGAACTATTACTTTAATCTAACCTTTTTTTTTCTTTTTCTTTTTTAAATATGAGATTAAGGTGAGAATTGAGGCCTTTTTCTTACCTAAAAAGTAATAAATAGTTTTTTTAGAATTATAATCTTTATTGTTATCGCAATAGTACAGCAAAATATTGTGATAAAATTCAGAGTCCATATTACCCACCACTAACTGGAACCACTTTTATAGTCAAACCTGAACTGGGAGATTCTTTTGGTTCATATTGATCATCACTTTTGCCCTCTATATCACTTATCTTTCTCTCTAAGATGTATTTTTGTCAAACAATGTGATTTAACTTTTGTATGTTCAACAAAACCAGATTGTTCAGCTGTTAAATACTTGTTTAACAGCATTTCAGACGGTGTCTACTGCAAACATTTCTCTTTGCCTCATGTTTGCCATGCTAATGCAAACACTGCTTCAGGGCATGAATCCCTTAAGCAAAAGTAACTATGTCACTGCACGTCTACAAAGGCTGTGAAGGAGTGGAAGAAACATTTTCACACATTACGGATAGCAATTAGAGTCAAACCAATGGGCTTTGTTGAATGATAGTTTGCACCACTAAGCTCAAGTTCAAGTTCATTTTTGTTAAAGGTACACACAGACTGTTCATTTTCTGCTGCGCACAATTTCCTCACCCAGACTGAATTTGTCTATAATTATCATGACTTTAATGTAAATAGATGATTGCTCTTCAACATATTGTGAATTTATTCTATGTGTCAGGCTTACCCATCACAGACTGCTGGCACAAACACTGCTCTTGGTCAAGATGATTGGTCAGAAGTGAACTTCCTGTGCAGGTTAACCAATCAGATGTTGGAACCTGATACCAAGTCAGAGTTACACATCACATTATTTCACCATACAGGCACAATTAAATAACAATTACAATTGGATATGAGTCTAATCCTAGTTTCTAAAGAGACATCTGGAGTAATTTAAAATTTTTCTTAAAGCAAAATCAGTGAATATTCAGCCCCAAAAATATATTTTCGTTTTATTTTTATAGTCAACTTTCACATTTACGACGCAATACAAAATAAGATATAAACAAAGGTCTTTTAAAATAAAACAAAACCATTATTATTTATGTATTTCCACCATAAAAAGCTTTGGTGTTCATGCTGCGTTCAAGTTACTTGGAATTGGATTTGACATCAAAATTCTAGATAAAAAGTCAGAATTTCAACATGGTGACGCCCAAAATTATTGTGTGTAATATCTCTAACAAACATCATTTTAAGCTTTACTTTCGATAAACAAGCACCACTTTTAATCTAAGTTTAGAGTTGCAGGTGCAACATGTAACATTGGTTTTAGACCCACTTTTACTCGTGCGTCTTGTAAAATAAACTTGTTTCCACCACATTTTACGACTGTTGATGCGAAGAGCGGCCATATTGAAACGCAGATTTTCTTTCTTCTGCTCCGTGTCTCCAGGCTCCATCCTGGGCCTTCCTCCTGTCTGCTCTGGGTCTCTTCATTTATCAGTCTCTGGATGCGATTGATGGGAAACAGGCCAGGAGGACGAACAGCAGCTCTGCGCTTGGGGAACTGTTCGACCATGGCTGCGATGCCGTCTCCACAGGTCCTTCAGCCAAAATGTCCAATTTCTGCTCCATTTTATTCTTATTGTAAACTTTGACAAGCAGAGAAATGGGAAGAATTCACGTTGTATATTTGTGTTTTTATGATTTCAGTGTTTGTGGCAGTGGGAACCTGCATTTCATGCGGAATAGGAAGATACCCAAACTGGATTTTCTTCTGTGGCTTCATTGGGATGTTTATGTTTTTCTGTGCCCACTGGCAGACCTACGTATCCGGGACCCTCCGCTTTGGGCTGTAAGTCATGCATTCATACAAAATATCACTGAAATAATTATTAGCTAATTTAGTAATCGATTAATCGTTACTGGAGTATACAAACTTTTAAAAAAAAGCAATTTGATGCAAAAATAACTCGCTCAGAGCAGTAATTAAGCCAAAACGGCACAAAACATAAATATGTTTTGCATTTAAAATAAAAAAAAAAACATGTCTGTAAATATGTCTTATCAAAAACAGTTCAAATTCTGTAAATATTGATTTTAAGTCTAACAGAAAAGGCTGAGCTTTTTGCATGTTGAGGTTGGATTATTTGTTTCTTCCTTTGCTACAAATGATCGCTTAAAGAATGCTGTTACTACATTTAGTCAATAAAATGTTTATTTTCTTATTTAAAAAAGGAATTTAAGTATTTGTTGCATCTCCAGATGAATTTCTAATGTTGTATAAAAAGGATTACATGAAAAATCTGCAGAAAGTAATTTTTTTTTTTTAATCCAGTTAATTGTCAGAGTAATTTGAAACTAAAATAATCATTGGTTTCAGCTCTAAATGACAGCAGCAGGTAGACATTTTAGTCTGTCTGGCCTCATACATTGTTTTCCATCGACATTATGAGTAATTAAATTTATTCCTCTGTCTGCGCTTCAACATGCTTGAGTAATTGGAGCTTACCTGTTGCTAATAATACACTTATCAAATTAGGCAAACTTTAAAAACCTTTAGATTGCACACAAGCCTGTGCTCTGCAGAAATATAGCGGCCTGTCACAATAAACAATCTTGCTGGACGATAAATTCTCCCAGAAGTCATTTTAAAGCAATATAATGGTGGATAATGCAAGAAAACATTCTCAAAGATCAATAAACTTTAAATTCTAATGCACATTTAACACTGGAACTGGAAGACATTTCAAATAAATGAACAAAACAACAAATAAAATGAATTACGAAGTCTCTGTAAAGAAAACTGTTCTTCAAAAAAAGGGCAATTTGAAACCAAAAACACCAGACTGAAGAGAAAAAACGTAAATCATGAAAATGGAAATTATTGAGCTTGTTTCAATTTATTAATTGCTTAATTGCTTATTGCAACAGATCTAGAAATGTAGATTGGCAACTTTTCAGTTTGATTTAAAGTGGATATTATTGAAGCTTGTGGATAAAATTAAATGTCTACAACACAAAATCGTGTTGAGTTGAGAAAGATCAAATTGTGTGTGTAAACAATGACTTGAACTGCTCTTCTCTTCACAGCGTCGACGTCACAGAGGTGCAGATTGCCATCATCATCATGTACCTGATGTCTGGGTTCGGAGGCGTGGGCCTTTGGCAAAACGTGGTAACTGAGAACCTCGCTCTTCGTCCTCACGCATGCAACAACACTGTAGGCACACGGGAACGTTTCCGTGTCTCCAGAGTGAAGAACAGCTCATTATTTTCTAGTTTTAGTCGGTTTTCTAGCCTTTAAATAGAATTTGTGTTTTACTTTCACTCCGTGCTGCCTTTGGAGGCTTGACTTAACGTCATTGAGAGAAGTATGAAGGTAAATATGGGTAGGAAACGCCGTGCCAGCAGGTCATCTATTGGACATGATCTGGCTCAAAAAGCTGATGATGTCACCTGCATTTGTTTGTTTTTTGCTTTGCGCTGCCATCACGCTCAGCATGCTGCGGCTCGTATGTAAGGGAGCTTCTGGATGTCTAGCCATTTGATTAATCTGAGCCTTCTGTGTTTCTGTAGTTGCCTGTTTTAGGAATGCCGCTGTACGTTTTCCCCATCATGGGCATCATCGGAGGCGCCTTGTACTCCTGCTACAACTACTTCTATGTGATTCTGAATGGAGGCGTTGGGAAGAACGGCTCCACTGTGGCTGTAAGTGGCAGCTGCTGGTCGTAAATGAGGTGTTTTAGCACTGATGCTAACAATATTTATTCCTTTTCAGGACACCAGCGTCCTGACTCCTGGTCTGCACATCGGCCTTGTCCTCACGCTGGCCTTCATCATTTTTAAGAAGTCATCCAGCCATCTATTTGAGAACCATCCCTGTCTGTACCTGCTGACCTTCGGCATGGTCATCGCAAAGATCTCCAACAAGCTGGTGGTACGTTTGGTGTCTCCAAATCACCTCAAAAATTGCTAAAAGTGATTTTTTTGGGTGACATTTTATCGCATGTTTCTCATCTGCAGATGGCGCACATGACCAGGAGTGAGTTATATCTTCCAGACACAGCCTTCATCGGCCCTGGCCTCCTCTTCCTTAACCAGTACTTTAACAGCTTCATCGATGAACATATAGTCCTCTGGATCGCAATGGTAAGTATTAAAGTAAGGGACAATAGATATTTATTGCTTAAAGGATTATAGCTCTGAATCAGTTTTACAAATCTGAAATCAAGCCCACAGTTTTCTACAGTTTAGGTGTAAAAACAATAAAAGGAAAAATATTTGGATTTACCTATTTTATTCTGATTAAAGGTGATCTATTAAGCTTCCTTAAGCAAGTTAATATAAAGATGTTCATTTGTACAAAATGAGAATTTTACCTATTCAGAATGAGCTGTTTTAAACACTAATTTAAAATCTTAAATTTAGCTCAAGGACTGACTTTATTTAAACCTTAAATGTTGAGCACTTCTCTTAATGATTCAATATTAATATTCCAATACAAATCTTTAGACTTTGTATTGATATTTGAAACATCTATTAATTTACATGTTTTTTTTCTCTATTTTTTTTAGATATTTAAACTCATGTTTACGTTAGGTACAAAATCACATTTTTACCAGATGATAGTACAACAATATTTCTAAAAAATAAAAATAAGCAAACTTGTGTGTGTAAACTTACCTTCTTGCAGGAAAGTCCCAGGTGTTTATTGTAGCAAACACAAATCCAATCCTACTCAGACGTTCTTGCTATGGGACACAGCTAAGTTTTCCCTGCAAAAAACAAGCATCATATCTGAAGGATAAATCTGAAATTAAACAATTTCTCAATAATTTTTAGTAGTATTACTAATTACAAACTTGTATACAATGCAGTAACCAAATTTAAAAGTCATAATAATTACTGATTAAAATAATCAACACAATAAAACCCAAAGTACTTCAAGGAGATATCAATGAAACATTGCTACTTCAATATAGAATATAGTTTTAAATCTGACTTATTTTTTTTAAACTAGTTGTATTAATTAGCTGGTCTATTCTGAAATGAATAAAAAAAAATTATTTTAATTCCCAGGATACTAACTTTCAAGCTAAAAGTCAAGTTCATAGAATCCTACAATTAAAGTTAAGCTGAAATCTATTTGGCTACTCAATTGTGTTTCTTTGCAGAATATTGACAAAGTTTTGCACACATTTCTAATGAAAATGCAGCTGTTGAGCAAACGTGGTGACGGTGGGAAGAAACAACTTCCTTCAAACAGAAACAAAACTCCACCAGAATTAGCCGTTTATGTTCGGCCATTCGTTGTGAAAGGCTGAAAAAACGTTGTTTCGAGGATAATAGCTTTTCGAAGTTAAGCTATTAGCAACTAGACCTAATTTTTCTCTTTTCCATCTTCGTAGGTCCTTTCTCTGGTGGATCTGACACGGTACTGCACAGGCGTGTGCCTCCAGATCGCCTCACACCTGCGCATCCAGGTGTTTAGCATCACGCCGCAGCCCAACGCCCACCGTGACTGACGGGTTGCCCGGCGGGAGGAGGCGGGAGGAGACGCAGATCTCTCCCCGCTGCTGAAAGCAGACGACGACGAACTCAGCGAGGAAAGAGCCTTGACCCCGAGCCACTGCAGCCTTGACAAAGTAACCACCTCCGATTAAAAAAAACTGCCTCACTCAGAAAAAAGGAACAAGTGAACCAATCCAACACTGCAAACCAAAAAAAAAAAAAAACAGCTTGAAAAGCTGTCAGGGAATTAAATGGTTAAAGTTGAAATTAATCTAATTTAATTTAAAAATTGGTGCATGCCGTCATGAAAGTCATTGATTTTTGTTATCTCAACCAAAATACCAAATGTTGTTTATTATATTAAACCATTATTTGTTATTAATTTTAAATCACGACAGTTTATTTTTTAAATTCTCCATAGATTTGACACTAAAACCAAACATCAATGTGTTCTGAAACTAAATAGATTGCCCAATGAATTATTTTTCTAAATAACCCATTGTTTATTTATTCAGTGTTCCAGTGTGGAACAAATCAGGGCTTTAAAATTAAAACATTTTAATTCAAATCAAGACTCCAATGTGAAGTGGTGGGCTGTCAAAGGGCTCTGTGAAGGGGTAAGAGTCACGTGTTGATGCTGAAAACGACGACAGGACCTTTTTAGGTTATTCCACCAACATCACTCTAATTTAAAGAGAATTTACTCACCATTATGTTTAGTTATTAATAAAACATCCATACGCTGGTATTTGGAGTGCTGTCGACTCATGAAGCGTTAACACTCAACTCGTTGTGCTTTCTCATTTCTTCTCCCTAAAGGGCTAATACGTAATTATGTATGATTGTACAGAAATCAACTGAATACGCCTTAAATATTTTTGTTTGTAATTACTTTTTTGAGTGTTTAAAGCAGATTTGTATGTTTTTGTTTCTTTTCACTAAGGTTTGCCAGATACAGCAATAGTTACAATAGAACTGGAAGATTTTTTGGTTTTATTTTTAACTTTTCACCTAGATGAGTGAATTTCAGTTGTGTTACTTGGTAATGTGGTTATTAGTAATTGTATATTGACTGATTATCATGGAAATATTGTACTTTGACTCATAATTTAGGTGCACTGGGATCAGAAGGGATTTTTCCAGAGGCTGTAAAATGCCCTGGATTTTATTTTGGAACACTTTCATCTCATGTTGTGCTTTTGCACCATTATAAGCCCGACAGAGGAACGTGTATTAACACACTATTTTGCATCATTTTCAGATGAATGTTTGAACTATGCATTAACATGTAATTTGAGTCCAATCACCTCATTGTACTGTTCAGTAATACAGTCAAACATTTCTAATAACAGATGTGAGTGAAAAGATTGTAATAAAGATCATATTTTTCATCGTTTTCAGTGGCTTTGTTAATCTTGGGAAATTACTGCATTAAAGTGTTTGTACTCTGTTCAGATTTACAGCAATAGTAAAAGATCTGCACTGGGAAACCGGCCAATTTAAATTAACTTTATTATTTACCAATAATTATGCTGTAAAATTTCCAGATGGCTATGAAAAGTGTTTTCTGTGCAATTAGCGTAATGATAATTTTACCAAACATTAGCGGTATTAGTGTGGAAGTAACTTTGCCCCTATGAGGATATGTCATAAAAAAGCTTATTTCTGCAAAATTCTTATCTAGAAACATACACTCAGATAAAGGCATTTTACTTCAAAATCAAATTTAAAAAAATGCCCCAGAAGAAAAATCACGATGTCTGACCCAGTAAAAATTTATTTAAATGCGACAAACCACTGAAAATTCCCACTCCCAGATATGTTCTTTAGCATTTCGGCACACTGGATGGCACTGAATCGTCTCTCGCATAGTACAACTGATGCCGAGCAATATGAGACGATAATGAGACACTTAAACTTCCAGTACTTCTTTAAAACAAGTCCTGTACTTTTAAGACGTTAAAATTGGATTATTTAGTTACTAATAAAAGGACACACTTGCCATTTACTAAATAGACCATTCCAGTCAACCGTTACACGTTTTGCTTCGTACGGAAGTCTGGACTCTCCGTTATTTAGTTTGAAATTTTACCCAACCGCTAACGTTTTGCCCGACATGTAATGCGCCACTTCGGCGCTATGAAGCTTACCGGAAATCGCCTGCGCTGTAAACAACAAATGGGGATTAGTACCGCGCCGAACAAGATGGCTGTTGACACAGACTGAACGGCTTCGTACCGCCGCCATTGCTAGAGGAAGAAGAAAAAAATAAAAATAAAAAAAAAATCGATGACGTCATCGTTTAGAACTTCTCATTCTGTTCGCTGATTGGCCCAGCTGAAATTCTACCGGAAGAATCTAGGTCATTTTGAGGAAGCCTACACGGAGCTTTGAAGTGAATAGCCAGGGTATATGTTCCGAGTTAGTCGCTCTCATTTCTGTCAATATAATCCAGAAAATTGTTAAAACGGACAATCAGGAATTTGCAAAAATGACGAGCGATTTACAAATCATTACCAATGCATTGGTCGTTGTCACAATAAGTCAAAAATAAGTTAGAGAACATGCTGTGGTGGTCTGAATGTCAGACAGCAGCGAGTCTGCCGAGTCCCACAGGGACACACCTACGAGAGCCGTGAAGGCCTCGGAAATACCGCATATCATCAAACAATCGCATACAGTAATGATGGCAACCAGCATCTGACTCATTGATTCTGTAAACCCGGTCAGGTGTGGGTGACAAAAGAAAATGTTCAAATCCAACAGGAATAAACAACGAAGGCACTTCATGTTTTCCAAGACGGCAGAGTTAAACGGCCAAAACTTAAATACATTTACCCAAATCTTTACATCTTTAAAACAAACAAAAATACAAGGTTGTAAAAGCAACACTTTCTTTTAGACTCCCCAGTAAAGGCGACATTTTTAGATGTCTTTTAAACACAAAAACATATTTAACTTAAAAAAAAAAAAAATTCTAGGAGTTTGTACCGTTATAAAATACAGGTGCAATTTGAGCTTCCTATAATACAACTTGCTGGAAAATGTTTCATAATTTAACAGTACATTTGTCTGAGTCGATGCGACGGCAGGATCTGATGCAGGAGTGCTGAGTCTGTCTTCAATGCCCCCAGTGGAAGAAAATTCAACTTCTTGATTTAGTTTGGCTGCAGTATCTTCCCACATTCAGAAGAATGCTGCTCTCAGCAGTCCAGACTGTTGCGTCCACCCAGATTCCTTCCTGGTCTCTCGTTGGAGGAGGACAGAAGGCGTGGAGGACGACTTTCATGGAGGACAAGACAGTCTTCCTCTTTTACACTCGCTCTGGGTTGCTGTCTCTGGTTAGTCTGCGTCTGGGGAACAGTTTCCGCTTCAGCAGAATGAGCTGCAGGAGGAAGGAAGAAGGGTGAAAAAAATGTAAACTCTGCACAATTACAAAAATCAAAAATAATTAATGTGTTGACAGCACTTCTTTTCTGCAGCTCTGGTAAAAAAAAAAAGAAAGAAAAAGAAAAAAGAAAAGCAAGTTTCTTCGATTAATGTAATTACTTCATAAAAATGGCTAACGTGCCACTTTTTAATTATCATTAGTTTGGTCATATTTGATGCATCTTTTAAATGCAAATCAAACTGTTTAAAAGACATTTCAAGATTTTTAAAACTATTAAACAGAATGAAACATGTTTCACACAGAACATTTAAAACATTCAAGGGGCTGAGTACTTTTTATAGGCAGTGTGTTTCTACAGCAGGTGGGCATTAAATATGTTATCTGAAAAAGCAACAGACAGGAAAGAAGGAATGCAGGACCCCACAAACAAAAAAAGGAATGGACACATGGAAAGGAGGTAGGAAGGATAGAAGAAAAGAAGGTAGGATCCAAGAAATAGAGGATGGAAGGATGGAATGTAAAACTAGAATTGCAAAGAAAAGGAAAAACAGGAGGCGGCAATGAAGAACAATGTGTAAAGGTGCGAGTGTGTAAAGAAAAAAGTACACAACCAATGTAAAAATTAGCCGCGTTTTCATTACAAATGTGCACAAAATTTGTTACTATTCCGCGAATATCTACAAAACACAATTTTGCAATTGCTGTGTTCCGTTGCTGTGTTCACATGTGATTAAAATCACACGTGAATAAGTTTGTTCACAGGATAAGGCATTAAAACCATGCCACGCAATCATCCTCCAACCACTTCCTGTTGTCTTCTTCGTGGTTTCTGCCAGTAGTAACATCCAGTTGCTGATCACATGACACATGTGATGTGAAAAAAGTGCAAAACATATTAATTTTGGTTCAGGTACAAAAAGGTGTTGTTCTTTTTGTTTGTTTTAAATTTCCGTGTTTCCATAAAACCGTACAATTTTACGGTAAACAGAAAAGCAATTAGTGACAAGGAAAGTGAAAGAGTGGGACATCAGGAAGGAAAGAATAATATTTAGATAATGTTTAGATTAAATTAGGACATTTGAATATTTTTACAAATCTGAGAAATAACCAAACCAACTTGCAAACTTTTTCACAAATGCTGTAAAAACCTCGTTAGGTCCAGGGAAGCAGAGTAAAACAACTCTTTTGATCTTTCTTAAGTCTATGTCAAGAAAATCACCTGCTGCCTAAACGATTGACACATTCCTCAGTGGGAGCTCTGGTCCCAGTGAAGTGATAGGAGAGATTCTCCTCAGGTCAATTGCTAACCTTTCCTTGAGTGAGCAGAGAAGAAACTAAAAATCTTCCGATCAGGACAGAAGTGATGCCTGGGTAGAAAACGGTTTATCTAAATTTCCTTAATCAGGTTTCCTTCCCTAAATTTGAAAAGCGTGACGAGGAAACGGCTTTATCGTCACGTTCAACCAACAGATTCAACCATCTTGGCAACAAAGCACCCTAAAATAAATCACAGCGCAGTCTGATCCAGATCTACAAAGGCGGTCGGGTCTCGCCTTTCATACAGGATGTCTGGGGGTCTTTCATTTCTGTTAAGTCGGGTTCTGGCCCAGATGATCATTCCGACTTGACATATGAGCTCAGAGTTTAAATTTCTATTGAAGGCCTGAATCATAACACAAGCATGAATCATGGAAATAAGGATGTGCGGGAGCAAATGTCATCTATTTCTATTTAAATGTGAGGAGGTCCAAGGTGGGCACCAACCTGCTCGGCGAAGAAGGACATAATGGTGAAGACGACAAGAGTCACGAGGACGCAGTGGGTCCAGAACTTCAGCTTGTCCCGGTAAACCCGCCTGGAAAACAACGGGGTTAAGTCGTCAATAGGCCTGTCACGATAACAAATTTTGCCGAGTGATTGTCTAAAAAATTATTGCGATAAACGATAATATTGTTTCAAGACCTTTTGACACTGATTTAATGGAAATGACTAATAATGCATGTGATTTCCTGCTATATATAGATACACTTCATTTTCAAAAGAACACATAAACACTGGAACTGATAAACTAAACAAAACAACCGAAAACAAAAATAAAATGGATTCTCAGTCTCCATGAACAAAAAACGTA
This sequence comes from Poecilia latipinna, assembly GCF_001443285.1. Classification (NCBI taxonomy): domain Eukaryota; kingdom Metazoa; phylum Chordata; class Actinopteri; order Cyprinodontiformes; family Poeciliidae; genus Poecilia; species Poecilia latipinna. Next base: position 79,217 of record NW_015115092.1, read on the forward strand.
CTTTAATAAAAACTAAACAACATAAAGCCAAAGTGGAAACAAATACTGCATTCAACCAAAAGAGTGCAGATTATGAAGTCTAAACTATATTGGCCTTCAGTAATCGCTAGATTTAAATAGAAAAGATGGGAACATCCGACCACCTAAAGTCCAGTTCACACTACACGATTGGTGAGTTCGTAACCGATCATCCTGTAGAGTGATGTAGATCGTCGTTCCCACTCCGATCTAAATCAGGGATTTCCCCTGACTGGAAGCATCAATGCAACCCGTTGAATGTCACAGGTAGCCAATCAGAAAGCGCAGATTCTCCTCCTGCTTTCTGAGGGGAAATAACGAAGGGGAATCCCAAACAGCTGACACAGCGCAACCCAAAATCCAGTGGACATTGGAGATGATATGTGGAAACATTAATATTTATTCAACATTTAGTGCAAAGAATATAGAAATGACAAGGAGAGGAGTTGGAGCCAAATTGCTACTGCAGTTGACGATAAAGCCGATAATTAAAATGAGGTCGATTGGTTTAATTTATCGTTCGATTAATTGATTTATCGTTTATCGCGACAGGCCTAGTCGTTAAAGCTTTTTGTTTGTTCCTGCATTAAACACAAACACCTCACTGAATAAACAGAGACAGAGAAAATGCATCTGTAACTTCAAAAAGGTTCACAGGGTCATTGGAAGAGAAGCAGACCCACATCATGCCGGATCCGCTACCATACTGGAGTGAGATGTGATATTTTTACATCAGATCCACCAGGAAGGTTTCTTGTCAGGAAACTTTCAGACTCAACTTTCTAAAGTTCTTAGGACCAGACATTTATTCTGGAATATAAAATGTTAATATCTGAAAGAAAGTTTGAAAGAAAAAAAAAAAAAGAAGGAATTTGAAAAAAAAAAAAGGGGGGAAGTTTGAAAGAAACGGGAAAGAAAGAAAAAGTTGGAAAGAATGAAAAGAAAATGTCTGAAAGAAAAACAAGACATCTACCTGATTTGAACCCTATGTTCTATTGTCTTCCCCCTTTTTGTACGTTGACTAAGAGAAACAGGCCTCTGTGTTGCATCATATTTATAACAAATGGAACCAAGAAGTCATGATTTACAAGATAAATGTTTCCAGGGTCTTCAATTCTAACTTTAACTTCTGCTAAGTTCTGCAGTGGAAATTAAGCAGCTGCAGCAACAAATGGTTACATTTGAGTGATTTTTTCCCCCCCACATATTTAAAAGCCGATATTTGTGCCGTCTGCTTCAGCTACCCATCTAAAGCTGCTCGGTCTAAATAAAGTCTCTATTCAGAGCTGCAGGCTCTGCCAACAGGAGCAGGGATCCCTGACAAGAAGCCTTAATGCCCCAGCGAGAGATTCCCATGCGTCCAACACGCAACCCTTGGTCAGAGTGATGACAGCCGTAAATTCTTCACTCAATATTCAGCTCATAGACAGTAAGGACGCTAATGATTCATAAATCAACTCTTAGAGACGAAAGCCACAAGATACATCACTTAGCAACCACAAGTGCAACAAACACACTCTGATGACTTCCATCTACTTTGGTGATTGAGCATTTTTCCAACACTGAATGCACACTTTACCAGTGACCGTTTTCACAAAGCTTTTTTTAAAGTACCTAATACACATTTTTACTTTGCTAATTTCCCAGTACCAATTGCACATTTTTCTACTGCCAATTACCCATTTTTGCAGGCCCATTTTTCCAGTGTCGATTGCACATTTTTCCCAGGGGACTAAATCTCCCACTTAAAGGGAAAAGTTATGTTTTTTTTGTGCAACTAGCTGCAGAAATTTCATTTTTATTGAAAAGAAAGCAAGAGGAACATATTTTTTTAGATTTAAAAAAGTCTGATGAACTATTAACTGCTCATTTGTTTTGTGCAAACACTTCTCAGTTGTTCCCAGTTTGATAACCTACCAGTCCTGGAGCTCTTCCATATGCAGGAACCTGTTGCGGTATTCTCTGGGAAGCTCGAACTGGGACGGCAGTGGGAACATGGACTCGTAGAAATCTCTCAGCACGGCCTTCACAGTGGGAGCGTCCTTGTGGCTGTGGTCGATGTTATCATTCAGACAGATGAACTTCCTGTCGGTGACAAATGGAGGTCACATTAACCGGCTTTCCACACGTTCCAGACTTTTCTAAACTCAAATTTTTCGATTTGTTTCTTGCATTTTTTGCAACATATTCTGAGCATCTGAGTGTATGAAAATGCTCGACAATGACCTAACCTACAAGCCCCATATAAGGTATGGACTTTCCTTGACTTTAAAGCATATTTTTCATTTTTTTTAGCATGTGCAGATAAGCAGGAATTTTGCTATTTTTGCTATTTAATAAGCATTTGAGCAATTTGTCGATCCAATGCAACGAGTTACAAAAGCTGTACTGGATTGTAGCTACAAGCTCTTAGTATATTTAGTAAAAATATACTAAATATGGATGACCTACATTTATATTTGTAAAATATTTTGAAAACCAAACCGGATTTTCCTCCTGCTTCCTACTTATACTTAACCAGAGTTTCTGCAGGTTTCACCAACTCAAATTTAAGACTTTAGACCTTTTTTAAAACCAGTATGAATGAAATTTAACACTTATACCACAACTGTGAGATTTCTAGGATCTTCTTGTGGCTCTTTGCAGCAGATTTGTTCTTCTCACACTGCATAGTGGTGGCCTACTGGTGAAAAATTTGCACTTACCCCTGATGGAAGCAAAAAAAAGCTAGCTAGCTAGCAAGGTATATTAGCAGCTAGTTAGCGGTAGCCTCAAGCGCCTCGACTCGGAACGCAATGAAGATATCTGCGTCTGACTCAAACTTTTGCCAGACAGAAAAGTCTTATAAGAGAAGAAAATCTACATAAAAGACACAACATTAATCTTGCCTGTGATTAATATTTTTAAGGAGAATTTAGATATTTTATGATAAATTTAAGACTTTTTAAGGCTTTGTGGACATCCTGTTAATGTTGCATTAAACACACATAAAATCAATTGCTGTGGAAAATCCTTCTCACCTGGGATTCTTCCTGATGTCGTCCAACTGGCCGACCACATGGGACACGTTGGTCCGCACCATCTTGAAAGCAATCTCTTCCTCTCCCATTATCTCAAACCTGTCAAAGAAGCCAATCCATCTCAGCATTTAAAAAAGATAAACATTTAAGGAAGCGATGAATATAGAATCTGTGACCTCACTTGTATTTGTTCTGATCTTTGAAAGCTTTATGAATCTTCTCTGTGATGGGTTTGCAGTGAAGGACCAGGCCTTTAGTGACGGGAGGCTGGAAATAATAAAATAATTAGGTATTGCAATAAAATGTAAACAAAAATGTCAAATTCATTAATTGCTCACCATGTTGGGATCATAATAGGCTTCCTGCATGGGGCTCACCAGGTGCAGATGGGTCAGGTTAGTTGGGAGGGTTTTAGAGCAGTTTATCAGCATCTGCTCTAAACCCGTCAGATCCTACATTCAACATTTAGAGTAAAAACATCAAAACCCGACATGGCTTCTCCAGGAAAACAAGCATCAGATTCTCAGACTGACCTGGAGGCTGAGGGGAAGCTCGTGGATCCTGGTAGCGAGAGTTCGGATCTCTCTGTCCGACAGAACGCCGGAGTGGTCGGTGTCGACTTCGTCAAACACGTCTGAGACGTTCAGCTGCTGCTGGGCACTCATCAGGAAGTAAAAGTAGGAAAAGGCGAACTGCATGTCCTCAGAGTGACGAACGCGGTGCGCCGAGGTTTTGTCGAACTCTTCGGGAAATCTGAAGAAAGCAGTTCAGTTCAATTAAAGAAGTCACCCTTCAAGAAACAAACTGTTACAGGAAAAATGAAGCTATTGCTAAAAACTGCAATGTCACTATTTTAACTACAGATGGAGAAAAATAGTACCGCTTATTGTTTATCATGTTAAGTTTCTTACCATGGTAAGAATTTTGGTTTATTGTTGTCATGATGAATTCCAATTAATGTCTTTTTTAAACTGTCCTTATTGTCAGGATTTTCTGTTTTACTATTTTTGTCACTGTTCCGTTAAAGAATCAATAAATATCATTAAATTTAAAAAATATGGTTAAATGCAGTTACAATTTGCAGTTTAATTATATAAATCGCATTTCATTATATGATTAATGTCCTAAAGAAACAAACAGGAATGTTTTTCAAGAGCTGCATTTGTGTTTGTGGGGCTGTTATTGCTGTGACACACAGTCATGTGTAACCTGCACAAAATAAGAAACCCGTATTTTATTTTGGCGGGTCAAACTGACAGCACCCTTTAAGTTCCGGGTCACAGGTGACTCGGATTTCAATCGCTGTTGCTGCTGTCGCTGTGGCCAGCTGCTCGTCTCGGCGTCTTCTAAACGTATAGAAGAATACGGCTGGATCGAGGCTTACTAAAAGGGCCGAAGGATTAAATTGGGTGTTTCCTGCCGACCGCTCGACGGTCAGGTTTTTTTCCCCACCCCCTGTGTCACTTCAGGATGGCGAGCTACCGGATCACCGCAGCTTCGCGGTAGGATTTAAATGAACCAAGCTGTTTTCTCATTCTGGACCTATTTGCTCTGGATCATGGACAAAAAGGGACAAAAAAAAGCAATTAAATATTGACTGATGGACTATTGATCATTTGGATTCATGAATGGACCAAAATAGAAACTCTTAGGTGACATCAGGGTTTATTGTTTTTTTGTTGCTGAGTGCTTGTTTTGTCCTTTTTGTGTTTTTGGTTATATTATAGAAAATCACTGTTATTATAAATATTATTATTATTGCATATCTTCATATATATATATGAAAGAAAAAAAACAAGTTGAATACAATAACTTAAACATACTTTTGTCTAATGGTATTTTATTCACACCCACGGGCTCCATAACCGAATCTATTTGAGTGCCATTTGTTATATTTGGCCGTAGTCAGGCGCCTAGCCTTAGCAATACAGTAACCTAAGAAAGAAGAAGTAAATTGTCCCTTACGTGTCCTGGAGCTCCTGCATGACGAGACGGTCGATCATGTGCGGCATGTGAGCAGGGACTTTGCGCGACGTGAAGCCGAACTGGCCGTTGAGCAGCTTGTTGACGTAGCGCAGCGAGTCGGCGAAGGTGTCCTGCAGCTTTCGCCTGGTCGCTCCGCTGTCCGTCCTGTAGGATAACTCGCTCTGAAGACGCTCCTCCTCCTGAGAAAGTCGACATACTTTGGAATTAAATAGTTTCCTTCTGAGTAAAATCCTAAATATTTTTAGGACAGGGGGCAAACAATTAACCAAGTTGTTGGTTAATAATTTATTATATTAAAATGTGTTCCAATCGATTAATCAAAGATGTTCATTTAGACATTCTTTTAGTAACGTAGTTTGGCCAGCATCCAGCAGAAGCGCTGGTGATCAAGTCAGTTGTAAGAAAAACAAACATGGCAGACCCATACCAGAATGGGAAAGAGAAAAGGTTCAAACAAAATCTGGTGTGGGATGTAAAGGACACTTTATAATGTTCTGTTGTGTCCAAAGGAGTATTAGGACCATTGTGGATTTTTAAAAAAAGAGATAAATTTCTGCCAAAACACTGAAAAATGTTGAGATTGATCTCAAAGGTCAGACTCAGAAATTTCAGTATTTTTTCTACAATATTTCACAAATATTGTAATGTAATTTTATTTTTAAATTCAACATATAATGAAAAATGTTATGGAAAGACTGTCAGCCCTTTTGATACAAAAAATAAAATTTTTAAGAAAATTGCCAAAGATCAATTAACTATAGATTTACTCATGAATCAATAACTTGCATCCCTAATTTGGGGTCTGCTTACCTCAAGCAAGGCCTGGAAGTATTTCCTCCTCTCCCACGGCAGAAAGCCTCGATCTGAGGAGACAAAGTGCTGCAGCTTCCTCCCGACTGCAGGCGGCTCCCCTCGAATCTCCTCACTCTTTTGGGAAACGTTGCTGTGAAGTTTCGACGTCTTGGGCTTCTCAATTACAGGATTCAAAGGAAAACGTTCAGGACTTAAAAGACTTTTTATTTTACTATCGATGTGGACCGGCATGAGAGGAGGGGTAGGTTTAGACTCCTTTGGCATTTTCTGATCAGAGTTTTGATTATTCTTCATCTGATTGTCTTCCTCCAGGCCTTTGGAGGCCTTATCCTGGACTCCGCCTGGCTGTACGTTGATGTCAGCCAGACTATGATACGGCTTTAGAAGCTCAGCCTTGGTGAGGTTGTATCCCTTCACCGTAATGTCACCATTTAAAAGTTTCTCCTCCAATGTTTCCAGCTCGTTCCTCACAACAAGTGGTAAAACCGAGACATTTACCAAAGGAACCTGTATAAGAGCCTGAGATTCAGCAGGATGGTTCTTCTGGATCTTCGGCCCTCGTTTTTCCTCGGGAATATCCGAAAACGGGAAAACTGGCTCGGCTGTCGGGGTGAGCTTAGACTCCTCTCCTGCCTCTTTGCTCCCGCCCCGAGTGGCGTTAGTCTGAGGAACCTCCCGCGTGTCGACTGCGACGCTGAAGATCATGGTGAACAGAGTGTCACCCTCTGTCTGGAAGGTGACGTTGTACTGGACCTGGGTGGCGTTTTGCCCCGGGTACAGCAGCAGGTGAATGCTCTTCCACTTGTTGGCGACGGACGTGTGTCGGACCACGGGGTTGTCCTTGACGTGGGCCTCGGAGACTCGGCGAGCCAGCTTGTCGAAGCTGAAATACGGCCTGGTCTCGCCCAGAGGGAGAGTGTAGAGGCTCTGGTTTCTGAGCAGAGTCACACGGTGCAGCTCGCCAAAGTGCTCTGAAAAGACCAACATCGTTTCATTTTTTTTGCTTAAAGGGAGAAGTGATCACAAAAACAAAACAAGTTCAATTCAAAAATACTTTATTGATCCCAAAGGGAAATTAAATGTTGTTGTAACTCATTAATTCAAAATTTTTCAGAGAGTTATTGTAAATGGTGATGGCTGTGAGCAGGAAAGATCTCCTGTAGCAGTCTGTGTTACAGCGAATTTGATGAACCCTCCAACTAAAGAGGCTGTTTGGGGTTTTCCATCATTATCTCTAGATGTTCCACAAAACCAGACTATGATGTTTAATAATATTAATAATAATAAGAAGAAAAAACAGCCTCAGACTACTGCACACAAAAAAAATCTTCATAAAGGAAAAAATTGGATAATTAAACAATTGTTTGCAATTTGTAGTCTATAGTGGTTCAATAAAGTAAGTTGATAAGTTTAATAGAGAAAGCATAACAGAGCCAAAAATGTAGTATACAGTTAAGCTACGCTAAGCTAAATAGGCTAATTGTGTGACTAGAAAGACAATGAATAGTTTTCACATGCTAAACAGATCAGTGTGTTTTGTTTGGTTAAATAAATAGTTTTGTTATTCATGTTTTGGCCCTCCTGATGGGTGCCTGCATAAAACCACGGATACTACACTGAAACGATGAATTACCTTTACACTGAAGCACAGTTTAGACTTAGCATTTCTAAACTAACGTTAAAAACAAAATTACTTCTTTAGACCTTGGAAAATTGAGATTCTGAAACATTTTTGTGCATATTTACATGTAAGTGTACAAAGTTAAGCATAGTGATTAATCACAGCACTAGGTGATGATTATCTGATAATTTTTTTTAATCGATTGTAAACATACCGTGGCCGCAGTCGCCCACATCAAACCCACAGGAGAGAACGTTGCAGGCCTGATCGCAGAACTTGTCTGCCAGCCACGAGTTGGCGCAGCCTTGATTGCAGTACGACGTCCCTCCAATTCCTCCAAAACCGCCGATCTGCCACACCGGTCCACCTGCTCCTCCGGGCCCGACGCCACCGGCCCCTGCAGGAAACCGGTTGTTTCCTGCTATTCCTGTCGGAGACAATTAAACATAAGTTAAACATCAAACCAGCTTATTAACACATAAATAACAGAGAGCGCATCCCCACCGAGACAGTCTCCTCCATCCCAGTCGCAGGCCGAGTTGTTGCAGGCCTTGTCACAGTATCCATCTTTAATCCAGGATCCTGGGCAGCCCTCAGCACAGTTAGGAACCGGCCAGGTGAGGTACACCTGATTGAAGGAGTGAAGTTGAGATTTGAGGCATTAAACCAAACATTTTTGTGTTTCTCCTGTTGCTCTCCACACCTTCTGTCCTTTGGAGTGGCTGTAGAAGTCGTCCGGCCAAACGTCTTTGCCAAACATCACATCGTCATTGAGGTAAATAAACTTCTGGGAGAGTCCTGGGATACGGTGGATGTGCGTCTCGATGGCAGGAGAGCTGAAAGTTGGAAGGTGGGAGCGGTTCAGGAAAATATCCTGAAATTAAGAATCATAAGGAAGCAAGTTATACGATATTTCTCATATGGAGGGTTGACAGTCTTTCTATAACATGAAGGGTTACATTTTTCATAATATGCTGAATTAAAAAAAACTTAATTAAAATGTAACATTATTTTGTGAGGTCATCTACGTTAAATACTTATAATAAACTTAAGCTTATTTATACAACATAATAAAACAGGGACCTCTAAAGTTATTAAGGAGAAAAACAAAAGACGAAAGAGTAAATATGTGAAACGTTTAATTCCTCATGAAGAAAGATATATTCATACAGAAGTTGTTACTCTTGAAGGGATGTTTAAACTTTACTAGATTAAATAACAATAATCATGTTTGTTTTTATCACGTTACAATTCAGGGGCGTGCAGAGACCACTAAAGGGGCAGGTGCT
>NW_015115093.1:0-87936 GCF_001443285.1 Poecilia latipinna
GAACCAGAAACTTAAAATAAACATTTTCCTTAATAAAGCAAGAGTCTGGTCAATGTAATGCGTTTCCATATGATGATACAAAAACATGCAGCTAAGCATTCTGGGAAATAGTTCCCACTCCTGTCTTTGTCTTCTTTCAGTTTTTTTAAGGTGTTAAGTTAAAAACTCAAGTTTATTCAACTCTTGACAAACACTGTAAAATGTTAGCACAACTTACACAAGTTTATCTTTCGCAAACTCAACTGGCTAAATGTATTTGTCTCACACAGTAGAAGACAGTAGACACAACTAAATGGGGCTCAAATGTTTTACAGTGTGTGGATCAGACGATGAAAAAGAGCAATCAGATGTTTCACATGTATCACTTTCCTGGTCGAATTTGTCTGGGAAATTCACTCACCGGTTAACCAGATAAAAAACCTCCGCTGTGCTGCGTTTGGCATGTGAAAGCTCTTGGGTATGGTGAGAAAATCTTTGTTGATCTCTGGCAAACAGCGGCGCTTAAACAATGTGTCATGTCGACAGGCTTTTCCCCCCTTGGGACACGGTGGCAGGAGAGGGTAAATTTGTTAACTACAGCACAACTGGTATATAATTAAGTTGTGCACTGTAGGCGAAAGTCATACATGCTCCAGGAGCAGGCTGCTGCAAAACAAATTACCATCATTTCCAAGGTCCAATACATGATAAAAAGTTGCTTGTGTCTTAATAATATGTCATTTGTCAATAGAAAATGGAAAAGCCTTTCAGAAGTGTGTACAAACTGGCAGTGTGTAATCATGTTGTCTTTGTGCTTGTCAACTGGCATTTAGAAATCCATGCCCCATGCTAAAATACTGACCTTTACCACTTCCCCCCGGGTGCTTGCTCTCTCTCTCTCTCTCTCTCTCTCTCTCTCTCTCTCTCTCTCTCTCTCCCTCCTCCAAGTTATTGGAGTCGTTTCTCAACTGTGAAGTCAAAGTCTTGTTGTGAGCCCCGTGTCCTGACCTCCATTTACTTCCCAGTGAAGACTCACTTGGCTCCAGTGGTTAAGAGGTCCAATTAAAGAGTGCTGTTTGTGTTTGATTTTAATTTCTGCAGCACAGCGCCGGAGCACCACCTCTGCTGTTGTACCACCATCACCCTGCGGCACATGCCGGTCCTCCCAGTTATCATTACTGTTGGTGATTAAAAGTGAAGGAAAGTGTGTAAGAAAAGGGTGAATAAACCCTGCACCCAACATGACCTCTGACATAGCAGAATTGGCTTAAAGGTGATTTATTATGCTTCCCTGAACAGGTTAGGATGGGTCAATGGCCTATACAAAACCTGCTCAAAATCATTCTTAAATCAGTTCTGCCTATTCTGAGCTCCTTTAAGAATGAGCTCCTTTAGGGCCTCTTGTCTCTTTAAATCCAAATAATACGTCCCCCAACTTGTTCACAAGCTAAGTCATGTCACTGAACGACGAAGCGTACCGTTGGCTCGTTTAGGTACGCACTGAAGAAATACTTCTGGGTTATGTTTAAAATGTACCTCAATAAAGTGTAGCATATTTATTTATGTTAATTAAAATACTCATTGTGAGAGGCCAAAGCAATGTTTCAAGAATAATAATTGCCTTTATTTAATCCATAAATTATAATTGTGTATTGGACCCATGGGACTGTAAGCTACTGTCAATATGCCTTCTGATGGACTCATCATCGTCAAAAGTACCCTTTATTTTTATAAAAATCGCATTTTTTATGACATTAACTAAAAGTGTTGGCTGACTGTCGGCTATTCAACGTGTTGATGTGAAACACTAATTTATTACATTTGATTGTTGTTCACCGGCACATACAAATACTTGATTTTTTTTTCATTATTGGTCCAGCAAAATGTGTTTTAACCATTTTTATCTTTATTTCTTTTTATTCTCTTGAAATCATGCGCTATTTTTTTATAATTACAATAACATACGAAATGTAAAAAGAAATTTAAAAAAATACCTTCTCTTGAAGTATTGCTACTAGCAAATGCTCAAATTAGCTGGTGGTACGAATCGTGCTTTGACAAGTCACAAGCGAAACACTTGAACTCAGAACTAGAACTCAGCTTGGGTTGCTAGGTAACGGGCTGGAATTCTCTGGGGTTGCTAGGTAACGGGCTGGAATTCCCTGGGGTTGCTAGGTAACGGGCTGGGCAGTGCCTGCTGATTTGTGATGTTACATTCAGAAGGTTTTAGAAGCAGGTCTTTTTCCAGACACTAAAAAACATAGTTTTTTTTTAAGTGCTTGTTCTGTTTTTAGAAGCAGTAGAAACCCAAATGGAAGTACAAAAACAGGCAAAATGTGAATCTTGTGAAATGCGCCTCCTTTAAACTGAGCTTTCTGGGGGCAGTTGCCACTACTGATACACAAAAAGCAGCAAATGGGGTGAAATTGTAACTCAAGTGAGAGTGACAGGGGCTGAGATGAGGGAGGGGGGCAGGACCCGCTATAAATGATTCCCACTCCTGCTATTGCCCCAGGATTCTACATCATCAAGCTTAACTAATGTGCAATTAAGCTGCAGACTGGAAGAAAATCACCTTGTAAAAACATTTGTCAAGTGAACTGTTTCTCTGTTCTGGGCGGCTAATTAGCAAGGGAAAGGGAAGAGAAGGGTTTGTTTGCGTGTGTATTTACATATACATGAAGAAAATAAATATCTGCACTGTTAGGGGAGAGCATTACCAAATCCCCGTCATATGTCTCTATTAGACAACACTGACATGCAGTCCCTATCATTAAGCAATAATAGTTTACTTTACAGCTCATGAACTACAGTATCAACAAATTAAGCCGTCTGATGGCGTTGGGTGCCAAGTAAAGTACGGAGGGTGGAGGGAGAATGCAAGACTTTATTGTGTCTGTCACATTTCGCGACATTGCAACCACTCTCGGAGTAATGAAGACCACTTCTAAAGTCATTTAAAAGTCAAATCATGGGTGTCTGTGAATTTCAATGATATATATTAGAAAGGAGCATGCCAGGGGCTCGAGAGGCGGGTGAGAGCCGAGGTAGGGCAGCGGGTGTCAGGAGTCAGGAGGTTGCTCTCCTCTCTGAAGACACAGAGGTGATAGATGGAGCTACAAGGCTGGAACAGCTCCAGGGAGAAGAGTGCAAATGCAGGACAGCGAGGTGTTTTTAGCAGGAGCCGACATGCTTTTTAATGTGTTTGTGTAACAAACGTGCAGCCGCGAGTGTTGTGTGCGCTGTCGTCCGGCAGGTCGACGAGGCCGAGGCCGTGGAAGTGCAGGTGGAGGACTCCCGAGTGTGGGTTCCTGCCGAGGAGCCCGTCGTTAACCCGGACTTCCTGCTCGACTCCAAGATCTGGGAGATTTGCCAGCAGATGCCCATCCACTGGATCCATCCCTCCCCCATGACTGGTGAGAGCAGGGGGCATATCTGCCTCTAAACGCAGACTATTAAGACTGTAGCTGCAGGGCTTCCCCACAGGCCATGCGGAGGTCCGTGGAGGAGGCATGATTTACCAACTGCATGAGCAGCTTGTTCAAGCTGCTCTTTGTGTGTCAGGAGAGTGTAGAGACTGAAGGACTGTGGTGGAGGGAGAAATCAGAGGAAAAACACCACTGGACTTGAAATTTGAGTCAAATGGAGGCGCTTCTGTGCAGGAATTTTAAAGCAACACCTCAAACACACTGCTTCCTGTTGAACACTGGAAAACGTAAAAAATAAGATTATGTGTTTATTTATTTACCGTAACAATGGCTGCGTTTCCTGGGGTCCACATCTTAAAAATAAAACATTACAAAAATAGTTACACACTCAACATACCATTAGGAACATAACATTTAATATGAGATCAACCTGTGAAATTCAAAACATAGATTTGCGATATTGACATAAAACTAAAAGCTGGAATCATAAGTTAACATTTAGGTTTTTTGGCGTTTAGTGAAAGTTTGTTTGCTCAGCCAGTGACGGGCTGGATTACAGGTTTACCTCATTAAAAAAAAACAATGTGAAAACATTAATCTAGATCTTTGCAGAGATGAACTGGCAGAGTTTCAGCTCCTGCAGTTGATTTAATATCTAAAAACATTTAGATTCTGCAGTCAGCATGAAGCAGCAGATAGACGCGGCTTCACCAGCAGCTCCACAAAACAGAGACTTTAACCGCTGTGCAGATTTCTGTTTTGATAAACACTCAGAAAATAAATAATGATTTAAAAGACATGAATATTCACCTGATGATGAGACATTTGTCTTTGAGTCTTTCTAATTTAGGGCTGCAGGGAGTGTGAAGCAGCGTGTTTACCAACAGGTTTGGTGCATTAACTTCAGAGCTGATGTGAATATTTATCTGACTCTTGAAAACAGATTAAATATTTTACAAAGAAAATTTTATTTTCATTGTTTTCAGCCTGAGACACGGCAGTCTCTTTAAAACGTTTTCACTTAAGCTTATTTAAATTTGGAGCATTAAAACCTCAGACTTCAGCGTATTTTATTTATTAGGATGTTTTGTTGCAGACTGAACATCTTTACCAAAGCATGATGCTGCCACCACCATGTTTGGCAGTGTGGCTTTCAAAAGAGATGCATTTATGCTTTTATCAAGCAGCAGTGGAAAAACATTTAAGCCATTGGAAGAAAGACAATTCTGGCTTTAATATCAATAGAACTGGGAAAAAATGTTTTTTATTTTTTTTAATACTCATCCATACTGATGAGTATTAAAAAAATACTCATCAAAATGCACTTGATTTTTTTTTTTATTTAGAGAAAAAGCATCTGAATACAAACACACTTTTAAATCTTTAAAACCATCTAGTTTCACAATTCTGCTCTATCCTAATGAAGTAATAAAGTTTTCTGTTTTAATGTAACAAAATGCACAGATTGTTTTATTTTTATTTAAACTGCACTGCAGAAATGCTCAATCTTATCAAGTACTTTTGGTCCAGTTTCCACTGCAAGTGTCTTTGTACACTTGTACAAAGACGCTTGCAAGTAAATTTTCGGCATCATAGAGGAGATTATTTTGAGTTAATAATTCCTTAATGTTGATGAAAAAGTTCTAGTTCACTGGTAGATTATTTCACTTGTAACAAAACATTTTTCCATGCTGTAAGTTAAATTACACCGGTCAACAGCCTAAATGTTTCTGGGGGTTTTCAACTGTTTCAGGGTCATTTTGATGAGCTGAATCCAAAAATCACGTTGGTTTTACTCAGTCAGGTCAGATTTCTGAACTACGGAGCAACATGAGCACCAAAATGCACGACTTGTTCCCATATCTGGATCGGTTTCCTGACAATCTGGATCAATGAGAGATGAAGACGTAATGTTTAATTTACCCTTATCAGTGTTTATTATTCACATAAATCCAGGTTGGTAATATTTAAATACACTCTGTTAGAAAACAATTTTTTTCTCCTAAAACCGTTTTTGGATGAGAACTGATAATGTCACAAAAATGTAATCAATTCAGTCAGAAGATCTGATTTCTCTTAATCAAATTAGAATAAAACCCCGACCTGATTTTAAAAGATTATTTTATTTTTGGATTCAGCAGTGCAAAATAGTCCTAATTCAGTTGAAAAAACAAACAACTGCCAATGCAACTCGTATTTTTCATCGATATTAAAGAATTATTAACTTTAACACAAGCTCCTGTATATAAGTTAGTTTTGTCTTATTTCTAGTCAGGTATTTGGCCGATGAACTAAAATGCTTGGTAAGATTTTGTGTTTTTGCAGTGTAAAACCACCTCCAGCGTGTTTCTGTCTGGTTATGGTGAGACTGGGATTCCTTCCAACATGCTGTAAAACGTGATGTTTCACAAATTAAAATTCATGTTAGTACAACAAGAACAGCATTGTTTAACCGAACAAGGAAAAAAAAGAGTCTAGGTTGAATCTGAGCACATTTCACTTGTTAATTACAAAAAGCCACAGGGAGAACAGGGTGAAATTTTAATCTTCCTCGTTTCCTTTTCAAACAGCAGAAATTCACGGCGCTTGTCTCCTTCCCTCCTGCAGACGGCGAGGCTCAGGATGTGGACACGCCCGACGCAGAGGTCACAGGTCAGCGTTTCGCCCGGGACGTCCTGGACCACGCTCCAGTGAACGATTACGTAAGTGGAGGCCGAGCTCTTCCTCTTCCTCTCCTCTTCCTCTCTGCCAGAGACCACACCACGAGATACAGTGAGCTGCTTCAATCAGGCCGCTCTGCCTCCACTCTTTCTGCATATAAATTGCTCACTAATTGATGTTAAAACTGACTTTGTGCACCAGAGGGCACAGCAATTGCTCTATATATCTGTTTAAGCAAGGCTAGTTCATTGAAGACTCCCTTAATGTCTCTCCATTAATTGAGAGGAATATCCAGCCTTTCAAAGGCAGCAACTTGTGCCTTGCAGCCCGTTGGAGCTTTGGCTCCCCCTCCTCAGTCAGCGGACATCTCTGCACAAAGCAGCAATCCCAAGGTCACTCGCTGCTGCACAGATAAGTTGCACTTATTAATAAAGCTTTGATTATAAAAGCACATAAAACGCATGCAGAGGCCAAGTGTTGGGGTTTTGCATCCAGACCTCTCAATGCAGCGTGATTAATTATCGCCGGCTCTGAGGGACAATCACGCCGCGCCGTAAATTACAAACTGCAGTTCACACGCTTTTCCCTCAAGGGAATTCAAGCATTTTCAAGCATTTTCAAGGTAAGTTTTGAAACTCCAGAAACTTTGGAGATGAAAACAAAAAAAAAAACAGTTTCAGTTCACAATATAATTTATTAACTTTAGTAATAGTCTTGTAAACTAAAATAAAACAAAACTTTATGTTTGAAAGATCTCTCTTACACTCTGATTTAACCTCAGAGAGAGAAACACGTCTTACTCGGTGTATGAAAATGTCTGGTTTCAGCTGTACATTATATTTAAGATTTTAATCAAATTAGGCAAATTTTGCTGGACGATAAATTGCCCTAGAAGTTATTGTGATGAACGATAATATTGTTGTTTTGGGATCATTTTCAAGAAATGGCACCATAATGCACAAACACATTTTCTCAAAGATCAATAAACTTTAAATTCTATTGAACATTTAACACTGGAAGACATTTAAAACAACAACAGAAACAATGAATAAAGACGATTCTACTCTTTTACAAACTATCCATGTCTGCGCTGCCACTCAGGAAATTAAATGAAACCTGGAAATGCAGGTAGTATTAATTTAGTGCAGTGCGCCACAGCGAAGGGAAGAATAACGTAGAGAAAACAACTCAAAACCACTTTTTTCTTGCTCTCTGTCGGCTATGCTACACCAGACCCGTTGCCATAGCAACTGACGACGACACTTTGTGTCAGGATTCAACACTCAAACATTTCCCACAAACAGATCAGAACATTCAGTCCATTACAGTTTTATATTTTTAGGCTTCATGTTTATGTTGAATTTATTGATAAGTGATCACTGTGGTAGATTAGCTACTGTTGTTATTAGCTAAGCTAACACAGCGGTGGTTTACTAGCTAATTTAAATTCCTGGATTTTTTAAATTTTTTAACTGAACCAAAACTCACCAGATTCTGCAGCACATCTCCAGGTTACGTTTGTCAAAGTCAAGCTAGCATAACCGAACCCCTTCCCTCTCCCTCACAATTTTTTAGTTAAAGCTTTTTCCTGACCGTGTTATCTAGATGTTGTATTGTTGACAATTAGTAGCAAAGCACTGCATCACTTTTTTCTTTTATATATCAGGTGTACATTTAAGATTTAGCACATTATATTGATAGCTTAACGGCTAAAAGCAATGCTAGTCATCGTTAGCTAGCAGCTTTTAGCCCTCCAGCAGGAAGATGGGGGCGGGATCTTACGTGCATGTCGTCACGCTGCAAGGAGTCCATACTGAAATCAAGGACTTAGCAGACCTTGAAAACACCTTATTGAAATTCCAGTATTTTCAAGGACTTCAAGCACCGTGATTTAAGATGCAGGTGACACACAGGCTATACAGCTTTGTGCTCAGCGCTTCAGTTGCCACTTCAGGTAACTTCAAGGATAATGAGTCACGCTCGCTCTCCTCCTCACAGCGATGAGAAACGTAGAAACGAGACGTCGTCCCGCAGCGTTGACATTTATCAGACCCGTCCCAGAAACACCTCGGCTTCTGTCTTCTCCCCGACTGTCCGTGCAATTAAAACAGACCAGGGGATGAAAAACTCTGCGCTCCTTTTGAAATGTTCTGCCGCTATCAGCCGAGCAATGTGCACCATTGCAATCCATTCCAGTCGCTGTTTGTGGGTCTGCTGATAACAAAGGCCTTTGTGGCCGAGCGGAGGGCAGGCAGCAGTCTGTAATTGGGAGTCTGAGCTTTAGCTCATGTCGGTGGGATGCCA
This sequence comes from Poecilia latipinna, assembly GCF_001443285.1. Classification (NCBI taxonomy): domain Eukaryota; kingdom Metazoa; phylum Chordata; class Actinopteri; order Cyprinodontiformes; family Poeciliidae; genus Poecilia; species Poecilia latipinna. The sequence goes on from NW_015115093.1 coordinate 8,373, forward strand.
CATGTGTGAGCCGCATTTATTTTTATTTATTATTCTTCCTCCTGCGCTCATGTATATGTGCACACACACACACACACACACACACACACTGGTTCCTTTCTTCTGACACACATAAAAAACATTCGCTCAGCTCATCTGCATTTCACAGACCTGGGATCCGGTGCCACTCCGGCCCGCAGCGCGCGCTCACAAAGCGGGATAATCGGCTGAGTCCTTGTGGCTGAGCCTGACAGATATATGCTGCTGAACTTTGCCACGGCTGCCCTGTTGGAGCGCAGGTTGCCTCCAAGCTGGCCCTGAACATCTCAGACTAAATAACTGCCTCCCCTGACAGGCCTGTGGAGAGATGGCACCGCTGTGCTTGACCCAAATAGCAAAATAGAGCTTTTGATATGAAGTAACCGGATGTTTTAAGGGAGCCCTATAATGAAAAATTGACTTTTTTCACATTTTTCTACTTCCATTTGGGTTTCTCCTGCTTCTAAAAATAGCCAAAGCACTTAAAAAAACACACACCTGTTTTTTGGCAGTAAATTAATCTTTTTAAGACAAAAATGAGCCGTTTCAAAAACCTCCAGAATGTTAAGTCAATGCGCTGTTGCCTAGCAACCCAAGTGGAGCTCCAGCATGTTTGGTCAGCTGGTTTTACTGCTACATGTGCTTTACAGTGGGTGCTAGAAAAGGCATGTGTTTTATTGATAACTTACCACTCAGAAACCACTTGCTGCTTTCTGGTTGGTTGTGCAGCAGGCTCCACTTCTGCTTTTCAAAGACGTACATTTGAATGCACATCTGCTTGCAGCTATTTTTACGAGTGAGTGTAAACGTTTTAATGGAGGGCGTGGCCAACAGCAGCTCATTTGGATTTAAAGTGACAGAGCCCTGAAACAGCTCATTCTGGGAGAAGATATGCAGAACTGAGCAGAATAAAATCTCATTATCTGAGAATGATTTTGTGCAAAAAATGTAGTGAACATAATTTTTTGTAAGTCCCACATCCTACTCTGTTAAAGGAAGCATAATAGGTCACCTTTAATATGTAAAGACAGTTGCTGTGTATTTGTAGCATTGCAGGCTTCCAAAGGTATGCAGTGATGTTTTGGTGTTACCTGGCTGGTCACACGGCTGCAGTGGCTGATTTTATGGAGTAAAAAACAAATATTAGCAAGTAATATTAATTACTAATGAGTTGCACCTGATTTTTATTTATAAAAAATGTTTGAAAACTGTGGATCTTTCCACTTCACATTCATGCTCTACTTTGTGTCTATCAAATAAAAACCTAACAAACTGATGTTTTTGTGGAAAATGTATCAAAATATGGAGTCATAAGTGCTTCCGTAAGGTTTCAGTGCAATGCATACCAGAGGTAAAAAGCTGCAGGAATGTAAAGACAGCAAAGAAATCTTCTCTGAACCTAAAGCTCCTTATCACTCCCAGTGTACAGAAAAACATGACTGCGCTATTGAATTACAGTACATCGGTTTTCACTGTCATCCCTCCTCACTGTAACGCACAGAGATGGAAATCTGAGGCCAGGTCTCACAGCAACACGTTTCAGATGTTGCTCCTTCCCTCCTGCCTGAAGTGAAAGAAACGCAGGGCAGGGAACGAAGCGTTATCGCTGCCGTTTTGATCACAGAATGAATGTGATGAGATTTAATAACACAACCAGGGATGTGCTTCATGAAGAGCGGCGGTCAGGGTGTGTGAAATAATACCAACAAGTGTGGAGATTAGAGGAGTCATGCTTTGATTCGTTACATCTTATTGAATGACTGACACAGTTTTCTACACTGCCGACTCATTCACATCCAGTGTCTCATATTATGCATGGAGGCGCGTGTGTGTGTGTGTGTGTGTGTGTGAGGACGGGTGTGATGAAATCAGAGGCAGCGAGGGGGTAATGGCTTTTACTCTTCATTAATGCGGCTTGTTTGTGAGTGACTGTCTCAGATTTCCCAAGGTGAACTATTCTTATCACCTCAGCTTCCCACGAGAGACGGCAACTCAGAGCGAAGGCGATTAATATGGAGGCTGCGTTTTAAAGGATAGCTCTGATTAATTCTCTTTAAGCTACAATGCTGCCCATTGGCTGTTTGTGTTGATAAACGTCATTTGAATAAAATATTTCCTTCATTTCTTCTGAGCCGGAGCGCCAGACTTGGTTACATCCCAGTTCGGGCTGCGAGAAGCAGATAAGATTATCGTCGGTCCATTGACAGCCTTCGTGTTGTTTCCATAACAGATTGTTGCCTGGAAGCTGATGACCTGAAACCCGACTGGAACAATAAATCATTAAAAGCCTACCTGAGCCTGTCATAGTCATAAATCAAACGCAGCTATGCTCGATGTTTATCTGTTTCTGTGTGTTTTAAATATGTCTGGCGAGTGTGTGCAGCGCGGCTCGCCTTATCAGCGCTCCAATCAGACGCATGACAGACTTCCTCACTGCTCCGGCTTTTAGCAGGAGCTGCAGAGATTCACAGAACTGCTCACAGCGTCTCCACTTTTTAAAGCATCAATACGTATTAGTGGGATTTTATGTGGCAGACCATCAAAACGGAGTGAAGGAAACGTTTTTACGCTGCAAAAACACAAAATCTTAAAGTACTTTTGGTTTAGTTTCTGGTGCAAATACATCAGACATAAGACAAAATTAACTTAAAGTAACTTTCAGCAAGGAATAGCAGCTTAATTCTTTAACATTGGACAAAAAGTACTAGTTAAAGCTGAAGTAATCTGCCAGTGGAACAAAACATCTTTCCCTCAATATAAAACATAATTTGGAAAACTTGTATTTTTTCCCGTATTATGAGTTTTCAGGGATGCAACGACATGGACATATGTTGATATTTTAATACTACTGCTATGGCCGATAATCGATATTTACCGGTATTATACAGCTCTGGAAAACATTGAGAGACCACCTAAAATAATCAGTTTCTCTGATCCACTCAGTCAGAAACAACCAATCAGAGCCAGGAGGCGGGTCTTAGCGCTGTCAATCACTCTCACTTGCTCTTAAGCTTCAACTGGTACAACATAGCCTGCTATGAATGCTAATGCTAGTTAAACAGTTTTCCTGTAACGATGGATTGTTTTTCCACCATTCGCACATTGAGCAGCGTACACCAGATTGATTGACAGCGCTAAGACCCGCCTCCTGGCTCTGACTGGTTGTTTTTGACCGGGAGCGGAGCATTTTTATCTGGTTCATAACATACCACATGTTTCAGCTTTCAAGCTGATTTGATTGAGCCATTTGAATGTTTTTTTCATGTTAAACTTTTTTATTTCAACACAAACTGTTTGGTTTTAGCAAAACGCCTCATGAAAACCAGAAACCAGGACACACTGGTCTGCTAACGAAGCTGTTTCTAATGTTTCGATCGCTGCTGGAGTGTTTTCACTCCACCACTTCACAATTATGCCCCACTTTGTGCTGATCTACCACTTAAAACCCCAATAAAAAGTATTGACCTTCAGGGTTGTAATGTGACAAAAACTGGGAAATAAAAACAATTGCAAGGCGCTGTAGCAAGCGGAGACATAAACAAAAACAAAGAGGGATTTACTGCTGTGTGACTTGCAGAGTGGAGTGGAGAAATCCCTTTATTTCTGAGGTGGACGGGTCCGTTTCCCTCAGGGTTAAGCGTTTCCCACACATTTTCTGGATGTGTTTTGTTCTGCATGGTTGCGTGTAGCTGAGTCATTGCGTGTGTCCGGGTTGAGGCCAAATCTCCGGATCCGAGGAGATTAACCAGCGCCGGATTGTCTCTGAGGATTCATTTACTAAAAGAGATTGAAATGTGGTCAAATGAATACCGAGGGCATTTTGCTACCTCGACCCGCATGTTGCCAGTTAAGTGGCACTTCTCCGAACCCCCATCCGGAGGATCCTGATCGGAGGCATGGCACTCAGCCCAAAGAGTCAATGAGGGCATGAACCAAGCAGCACAATGGAAAAATCCAAGGGCCATTAATTCTACCCAATTTACCTTTCGTTTGGGTTTCATTTGGCCCCTCTATAAATTCAGAGGCAGCCAGCAAGAGCAAATGAAAGAATCCTTCTTAGGCGATCATTACTCTGCTAATTGCTTTAGGAATGTGCCATGCACTTAAAGTCAAGGTCACGGGGAGGGCAGCAAGAAGTGAGGATCTCTAATTTGAATGCTCTGCTGGAGGAGGGGCGGCCATTTTAGAGCCGTCTGCGCTCCATCCGAGGGAGTTAAGAGGTCAAAGATGAAATAAATAGTGCAATTATGTTAGGAACTTGCAACTAAGAGTCCCTTTGACAGGAAACAGCGCTGGTTGGGAGGTTATGAAGGGTGGCTTCGCTGTGCCGCTGCCAGTCGCTTTGCCTCAGTTATAATAGAAAAGGTCAAAGGCATTGTCGTACTGAAGCTTCTCTCAAACCTGGGCTCTCCTGATCTCTTCGTCTCGGCCGTCAGACGCGACACAACTCTGCATTTTCACACACATTAGCTCCGATCTTTTGACTCTTGTTTGGCTTTTGCGTACATTTTCCTGACCCAGAACCAAAAGCCACCTCATCAATTCCCATCAGTCACTCCTCCTCCTCCTCCTCTTCCTCCTGCCCTTGCCTCTGGAGGACTGGCGTTTGTCATGTGTGTGTGATGGCGGCCCTGCTGTGTCCTCTGCAGAGGGAGGTCGGTATCGAGCTGGATAACCGTCTGGACGAGCGCGGCTACTGCTGCCAGTACTGCCGCCGCGGCTACCGCTTCTGCCGCCGCTACTTCGAGCCCCTGGGCGGCTTCAACCCGTGGCCGTACTACTACCAAGGAGGCCGGGTCATCTGCCAGGTCGTGATGCCGTGTGACTGGTGGGTCGCTCGCATGCTGGGGAGGATCTGAAGCTGAATGTTAACTGTTTCTGGATCTGAGAAATATTCCAGACCTCATTTGTGGAAAAAGAGCATTTCGTATTCATTGATTATATTCTCAAAGGCATCATTAACTGCCTCATGTTGTATACTAGCGAATGAAATCAATGTAGGTCCTTCTTCTTTTTTAAAGCTTTCACTTTTACTTTATGTTCTATTAAATCTGTTTGCACATGTACAGTGCTTTAAAGGGGCAGTATTATGTGCTTTCCAGGCATAAAACAGCATAATGCAGTAAAAATTTTACTGTAGGTCATTATAAAAATGTTGTATTCAAATATCACTTAAAAGAAATGTTACTTCCTGATTTAACACCTTGAAGTTGGGCCTCTGTCTCTTTAAGAACCATTTAACAACGTTTTTACCAGCATTGAACTGAGGAGTAACTCCTTTAACGACCTCAGCAGATGTGCAGTTTCACCAGATGTTTGCTAATTGCTGCTGGCTAGTCTGAAGGAGCTGCTCTGTGCGGCAGAAGCTTGGAAACTGCAGCTCTGAGTAGGAGCTGCGTCTCGAAGTCGGGGCTAGGTCCAACCAGGCGTTTTGTACAACTGAATGGTTGCCATGGAGATTAATCTGTTTTTGATGAAGGAATGACATTATAACATGATGTGAGGCTTAAAAAAAGGTTGATTTTACGTGATACTGCACCTTTAAATACACATGCAAACTTTTCTGATTGTTGCTATAATAAAGATTTAACCAAACTCTTATATCCACCACAGCATGTCATAATCAGACACTTTCAGGTTGTATCATGTAAATGAGTAGCTTGGATTTTTTGAGCCGTGCTCACTAACAGTTTCCTTACATTTAGTGAACAGGTGTTGTGTTGCCGTGAAAACTAAATAAATCTTGATGCTTTATTACTGTAAGTGATTCTGCGGCTGCTGATTTTGTGCCAGTCGATGTATTTCCTGAGTTTTTATCTTCTTATTTGTTATTGTTAGCTAAAGTTGTAAGGATGCAGATTCATAATATAAACTACACACACTCAGAATTACAGTTGTTCACAATTTATTCATTTTAGTCATTGAAAGTTAAATCTGTTTAATGTTTTTGTAATTCAGGTGCTTTTTAAAAAACTTGATTAAAAACTATGGTAACCATGTCGAAAGTGTTGGTTGGGTTTGTTTGCTTCTCTTGGACACTCTTTAAATTTTTAAATTTGACTCCAACTTTGTTCCAGAATTCAATTAAAAATCTTCCTTTTGGAAAAAAAAGTGTTTTTTATGCCACCATGTTCTCTGTTGTTGTTTTTACTGACAAATAAATGACTCCTAAAGGTCAAAGTGGTTATTATTTATTCTGCATGTCTAAAATGGTAGAACATTTATCAAGCAACAGTTTTGGGAAAATTTTAATAAAAAAAAAACTGTAAGAATTTATGCAAATCAATAATATATAAAGCAAATTTTACAAATTTCGTGATGAATCTGTTTTGGTTCTCAGCTTCTCACTTTCTAATATGAGGAGGAGGAAATTTCAGATTTTACAATGCTGCACATAAAAACATCATCTTTTTATTTCTAATAAGTCCTCAAAGCTAATGCAAAAGAAACAAACTGTTTTTGCATAAAATAATTGTAAATTTTGTTTTACTGACAGAAAATTTCCAAACAGACCTAGCTAGCTAGCGTCCTAGCTTACTGAGTCACCCATCCATCTACCTAGCCAGCTAGAACAGCTAGCTAGGTAAATAGCTAGTTTCTACCTAGCTAGCTTCTTCACTCGCGAATAAGCTGGTGAAGTAGCTAGCTAGCGAATAAGCTAGTGAAGCTAGCTAGCGAACTACCTGGCTAGCTGGACGGATGCCTGAGTTTTAGCTGATGTTATCAATGCTATATTTGCATTAGCTGATTACACTTTAACTAAAAACTGTTTCTAGTTATAATTTTTTGTTTTGTTGCCATTTTCTCAGTTTATCGATGTCCACTATGCTGTTACTATGCTAACATAGTTGTAGCCCAGCTGTAAGCCCAGTAGCCCATAGCTGTATACTGCTAACCGCAAATGTCAGCAGCTTAAAACACCAGTTGAATCTTTTCATACAATGCTACATTAGCATTAGCTGACTTTATTTCACAAGAAGCAAATGTTTGGTTTTGCCACTGTTTTCTATATCAGTAATGTCTGTATTGCTATTTAAAAATTATTTTACCCCTATTTAAGAGCTAATTTTAGCAATTTAAAACAAACTTAAAAGTTTCATAGCTATCTGTGGAACATAATTTTATTTATATATTTGTATTAATTATCTACATTTTCACAAGAGACTGTTATTTTTCTCACAGTTTTCTCATCTAAGCAATGTCCTCTTACTGCACCAATGTTATGCTATGTTTCTGCTATTTTTAACAAATAAACAAAGTAACAACATTCACTGGATGCAACAATCTGCTGACTTTTAGTTCGCTCAGATAATTCCCAAAAGCGATTCATCGTCTTTTGTTGCACAACTAAAATCCTGACAGGAAATCTCTCTGCAGTGAGGGTTTAGGCTGGTGACGCACAATGACAAAATTACAAACTTAACAGTGTTTTCCAGAAGTGAAAATGTTACGTTCCACTAATTTAGCTGTGAATCCTATGAAAAGGAACATTTACTGTTTATTATTATTGCATTTACATTGCAATAATATCTCAACCACTGGTAAGGGAACTGCTGCTGATGTAAAAACTGTAGACAGTTTTTAGTGAATCTACACTAAAAACAATGAAGATGAACTTCTTTTAAAGCGTGTCTAAAATCAGAGTTATGGTTTTCTGCTCCATTCAGAAGCTGTGAAAGGCCACTCTTCATCCGAACACTGAACTCAACGCTGCTTTACTTCAGAGGCACGTCGTTCACGTATTTTCATTTTCAAAAAAATTATCAAAGATCAGCAGCGAAATCCAGAAATAAAACTGTAAAGCTTAAACAGTTTTGATTTTGATTTATTGCTTTCCGCATATCTGAAAAGAATTCCTGTATTTTTTATCCAATAACATGCATTCATTTTCATATATTGAATTTCTCCAGTCTGGTACTTCTTAACGTTGCTTTCTGAATAAAAAAGAAGAAATGATCACCTCTCTCAGAGTTTCTACTAAAACATTTAGAAGCCGAACTCATGACAGTGATGTTTTATAAGGTTGCATGAGATTGCAGAGGTATTCCCAGTAACGTTTTCGGCTTATATCTCTGTCTCTTTCCCCGCTTACATAACCTGCAGATAAAAGTTTTTTGCAAAACCAACGACAGCCCTCCAAGGGCAAAACAAGAAAGTGTGAAAGAATCAACAGGAAGAGAAGCATGCTCCAAAAACAAGACACGCAACAACAAAAAATGGTGAAGAAAAAACATTGAAAGGCATTCTTGGTGTAAAAATTACACTTATTTCTAAAACCGATATCAGGGGAAAAGTTGCAAGATGTTTAAAATGGCAAAAGAAACCAAACAATGACGACTTTATGTTGCAAAGTGACTTTTTTTTGTTTTGTTTTTGGCGTCAAGCTAAACTTTGCTTGTGTAATTAAAGTCGCAGGAGTCTCTGCTGTCTTTGTGTTGTACTTACTGATCTGTCCTCCTTTGTTTCCACTGCTGCAGTCTGCAAAAAAAAACAACATAAAATGCCTAAAATAGTGCTCGTGTTTCCTGCTTTGCTGAGACGGTTCTAATCTGTAACAATGCATGTCGCCGTGCTGAGCTTGAAAAACCCTCATCTGTAAATAACAGATAAGCAGGAGAGATATGCATTTGTAATTGATGTTCTGTCATCACAATAACAAGGTGCGCGAACGCCCGGGAGAATCAAAGCTACAAGAGGGGAACAGTGGAAATGAAAAGTCGAGTTGTGACGATTTGCTGTTTGAAGTCTTCTCTGTGCTGTTTTCCAATTAAAATTTCATTGTATGAATAATCTCACTGGTTGTATTGTGTGAAATGTTATAATTTCCTTGAAAGACTCTTGATACCCAGGGGTGTTTGTGTGAGAATTGATAGTCTGGGTTTGGATCCATAGAAGAGTCAAATCCGTCTCTCCTCTCCATTAATCCCTTTCCTCATTAGCTTGGTGAGATAAAACAGATATATATGCACTTCTTTGTTTCTTTTTTTTACAACTTCTGTGCATCTGATGACTAATAATTCATCTTTTTACGAGGATATAAAAGCATCCCTCTCGCCTACGATGTAAATATGCCTGTTGACTCACGTGGGTTTGATATGATAATAATGTCAATGAAATCAAAAATAATTGGCAGTGACGTTGCTTTTGGTGGAGGAGAAAGTTATCGCAAACATCATGTAAATGTATGCAAATGATTTGTGAGTATGCTCATAGTTCAGATGGTAACCAGATTGTTATTTTTAACTCAATAATGTCAATAGCCCAGAGCAACATGTCAAGTAAAAAAAAAGCTGCTGTGGGTTAACAAATTCAGTAATTGCAAACATATTTCAAAACGCTGACAAGTGAACTGCAAAGCCCCCGAGGCGTTTCTGAAAAGTTGATAAAATCAGAGTTAAGAGAATACGTTCCTCACTATTTTCCCCGTTTATCACATCAAAGATACTTTATTTACTCACATTGACGGGGAAAAGTGCAACTAAATGCTATTTTTATAGGTTTCTGTTGGTTGTCGATCAGGCAGTGACGGTTTTTCAAACTCTTTCTGTGAAGATGAGAGCGGGTCCGATTGGGACGGTTCCCCCAACCGGAGAGGCTGGTCCAGAACCCGCAGCCGACCACCAAGGCCAAACTTTACAGACGATTAAAAAGATTCAGCTGCTGATGGAGCGGAAGGAGAAAGATCCTTTACCGTGGACTGGGACGGCGCGTCAGGGCCGCCGTAGGAAAACAGATGAGGAGTAAATTTAAGTCAAAAAGCATTTTAGATCTCAGAAGTTTTCTACATAAAAACGGGAAAATCCTGAGTTTGAAAGGCCGAAAAAAAAATCAGACATTTTCAGCTTAATCTCAGAAACAACATTTCTGAGCTCCAAAAGTCTAAAATGTGTGATTAAAAAACTCAGAACTTTTAGATTCATCTCAAAAGCTTGGAAATGTCAAAGTTTGGAAAGCAAATATTTTCTAGAAAAAAACCTTGGAGCTGTCCGAGTTTGAAAAGTCAAAAAATTGATAGAAAAGCTCAAGACATTTTGAGATCTCAGAAATTTTCTGGAAGAGATTTGGACATTCCAGAGTTTGAAAAGTTGAAAATCTTTTACTTTTGTAACTCAGAAATTTCCAAGTTAGGAGAAAAGTCAATTTTGAAATTTTGAAATTTTTAGCTTAATTTCAGAAATTTTGCAACATTTCTGAGTTTCAAAAGTCTAATTTTTTGATTGCTGAGTTTTTTTTCAAGCTAATTTTTGATTTTGGAGCTCAGAAATGTTCTTGCTTTGACATTTTCTAGAATCAATCTTAGAATTTCTGAGTTTTGAAGAGAAATATTCTCCTTTTTAATCTGCAATTGGCATAATGCGCCGTTGCACACATCTGTGTGCCTCAGAACTGTGATTTTTGGTACATTCACTCCATTTGGATGATTTTTTGTGAAATTCACACACATCTAAATTACACTGCCTCAGTTCAACCAACTTTTAACTGCCCTGATCCACACGTTTTTGTTTTCTACTAATTTTTCAGAAGACATCCCTCCAAGGTAAAAGCTGATGGAGAAACGTTTGCGTCTAGCAGTTTTTACCCTTAGAGTTGCTCAATAATTCAGGCAGAAATTTGGAATCTGACCCAGTTTCTGTAAAAGCTGCTGCAACTTGATAAATAATTCTCCAATGGCTCATTAAGCATCATCCACTATAAATAAATAAAAAAAGTCAACAAGATACAAAATCTGAGGTGGCTGAACTGACATGCAACAAACATAACAAGAACAAACACTTAAAGCTCATTTCTGAAAAAAAAAAAAAAAATCTGTCTGAAATTCAAACATCTTGTTTTCACTGAAGCTTTTTTATATCTCAAAATGGAAGTTGGTGTGCATTCTGGCGCCGTACAAAGTGCCTGAACACTGTCAGCATCAGACATGAGGCGCGCTCTGTGACAGCGAACTCCTCCCTCACAGATGAAAATTAAAGAATGTGTCATTTCTAATAAAGTCCTGCTCTGTTTTCCTCATGCATTTCGTATAGGAACACCCCCTGCAGCACTTGTTTATCGCTGTTTTGATGAGGGAGGGGAAAAGAGTGACTGCTCAGCAGGATAAACACAAATACCAAGCATTTACCAGGTTATCACAGTTCAAAGGATCCCTCCCCTCCCTCTTCTCTGTACCTGGCCAGAGGATTGGACACTTTCACTGAAGCTTTCCACTGAACTAACGCTTTTTGTTATTTATCAGGAATGCAGGAAAGACTTCACTTCCAGCTGCTTATTTTCATTTCAAATAATCCCTCGTTTGTTTGGATGTGCGAGTTGCTAGTGAAAACCCGAATGTATGAGGAGTATCTGTATTTAGATTAGTGACCTGAAGGAACGGCTTTCTCCGGTCCGACACGTGTATCACTACTGCCATCTTGTGGACGGGAAGTTAAACTGCTCTAAGATATATAAAAAAAGAAGGATGTATTTCTCTATTTTTACTGCTCTGTCTTCCTATTTTTACTACCTTTAAATTAAATTTTTCCTCGTTTCTGTGAGACAAGCCTAAATTCCTCTGAATAACCTAAACCAAGTTAACTCAGAGAGCCTTTCTCTGCAGTCAGTCTGGTGACCTGATGGTTAAATAAGCTCTCCGTGTGCCGTTCCTGCTTCAGGCTGGAGGCACAATAATGTCAGTCGTCATCCTTCAGCCGCTCCCACTGTGAGAGGCAGCATGGCACAGCAGTAAACACTCGCGCTGTGTCAGTGGCTGCAGGCGACACAGAAATAGTCCTCCTCTTCCAGGACCTGGCTCTCCTGCTCCATCTTCAGGGTCTCTGACTCACAGACACAGCGGCTGCTGGTTGCCTTTCATTGTTGCAGTAATCCTCCAGAACAAAAGGGGGGAATTGAGACAATGAGCCAAATCAATGCCTCGTCTGTGGAAATACTTAGGAAGATGTTTGCTGGACTAACGAGGGTTTTATTGAAACTGACTAAACTCAAAACTCTCTATGATCATATCTAATGGTGAGCAGGTTACACTAGAAACCAAATATAATGCTTCAGTTGTTGACTGTGAGAGTACTATTGCTTTGTATGTTTTGTGTTTTTACGATGTAAAGCAATTTGTTGCTGAAATGTGTCAAGTTTCCATTAACAGTAAGATTGCGCAAATTGAAATCATATAAATCAAATGAGTAAATCTGCAGTTTTTTTTTTTCTTTTTACATATTTGTTAAAATTGTCACCATCTCATGACAATATGGCTGCGTTCACTGCAGGCTTTAATGCTCAACTCCGACTTTTTTGTGAAATCTGAATGTAGTTCACATTTCCAAATATATGGGATCTCCAGTGTGAACCGCAAACAAATATGTGTCCCGCATGCGCAGTAGAGGGCGCAGTAACGTGTTTTGCCAACAGCCATAAAAAAGAAGAAGGAAAAAGAAAAAGAAGCGCTCACTGTATGCGGAAGTAAACATGGATGCTAATGGTGGAGCACAGCTTATGATTTTAAAGTTGTTATCCAACCACAGCACATTAACAACTTAATCCTCAGCAAAATCCGCTATAGTTGTTGTTTTTCTCCCCGCTTGCGCGTGTCAGGACGCATAATAGTGACGTTTGTCGAGTATCAATGACGTCCAGGTTCCATGAATGCGACCGGGTCACGTTCAAACAAATCAGAGGTACCGGGGTTAGAACCACATTTAGGAGCTGTGGATTCAACACGTTTGAATTATTTTTTTTATAAACGATATGCTGTGAGAGCTGTGATGGAGTAAGAAGCACATTGTCCGAAAACAAACATCCTCCCGCTACTTCTTGTCGTCTTCTTCGTCGTTTTCGCCAGTTGGTCACGTGACTCATACTGACGTAATTTTTTTTTTTTTTTCCAAATTGGATTGTTTCCTTTTAGTGAATTTATTTTTGTAATTTCAGTTTTCGCAATGTTATGGTTCATGGAAATTGGCTCTGAGCCTTCTGTAAGCATTTAATCGAGTTCAACATAAAGACATTTTGAGGGAAAAAAAAAAAATCATGTTTCAAATGTGTGTGTTCTATTTGTTTTATTTGTCTATTCTTAGACTAAACCTCTTAAAGGGAAATCAGCCACAATAGACCCAGGCAGGTCAGAACCTGAGACGGGAAAGCCAAAACAGCCATGGACACTTTCACACACATAAACACATTAACATGCTGCAAAAGAATCCGTGTAACCTTTTCTTTCACCAAACAGAGACTTAGCACACGCACACACACACCGTCTCATTTCACTATGCAAGCTGTGCTGACAGACGCGGCTGTCTTCAGCTGCGGGCATGTCACATGCTAATGTATTCAACCACCCACAGCAACTGGAGAAGCAGCAGTGCTCTTAAGTACAGTCCAATCAGTCTCCGGACTGCTAATGGCTCCAATCCAGTTTCCTACAGCAGCTTTTACTTTCTCTTTTAAATGCCATGCGATCAAATGTCCCCCGAAGCTGCAGCGGCCCGACAGCACCACTGAGTTTTCACGGCAGAAACGGTTTCATTATGTCGACAGTGGAAACCGATGGACTAGCTAACCGCTATTTGTTGTATCCGAGGTTAAAGCTGCAGTAACTTTTATAAACAGCGGGTTTTTGTTTGTTACATATTATTGAAAATGTCACCGTGTCGTTACACTTTGTTATGAGACGTGTGAAAACTGAGCTACTACTGCTGCTGTCTTAGGAAATGCGCCGCTCCCGTTCAAAACCAGCCAATCAGAGCCAGGAAGCCAGTCTTTTCTCTGTCAAACCCACGTAATCACCGCTAAATGAGCTAATGGGGGAGAAACAACTTACCCTCGTTTCTCCTCGAGAAAACCGTTTATCTGCCGTCATGCTAACTAGCTTTAGCATTCACAACATGCTGTACTAGCCGCTGCCCACATGAGATTTTGATTGATAATGTCAAGACCCGGCCCTTGCCTCTGATTGGTTGTTTCTGGTTAGCGCTGAGAAGTAGAGGAGCTCCATTTTTTTCAGATCGTCATATATGACAGTAGCTGCATTTCTATTGCAAATTTTCACAAAACGTCAATATTTTGCTATTTAAAAAAAATAAAATAAAACTATTGATAAGACCGAAAAGCCATAACATGAAAATTACACGTTTTTTTATGCGAACATTTTCATTAAGCAAATTTATTTTCAATATGTCAAATTGTGCAATTATGCATTTGTTGGAAATGCAGCTAGTTTCGTATATAAATAGAAAATATAGTTTTTATTAAAGTTACATCCTGTTTCAGTGACATTCTCTTGCAGAAAATAAAACAGCAGCAAATAATGTAGAGAGGAGATTTTCTTTTTAATTAGCATATTGACTTTTTCTTAGAAATCTAGTCTAAGTTCAGCATAAAAGGAGGCCATTGACAACCCAAGACAACAGAAGCAACAAAACAAAATGCAGTGGACATACCTCAACAATTCACAGACCACAGTGCTTTAGGAAAAAATAAAAAGACAGGATATAAGAATACATATGAAGATAATCCTAACAGAAAGTCAGATTTTAATGCAAATATAACCCAGTGTATTTGTTGATTGTCAAAACATTTTTGTGCCAGCATGTTTTACATTCAGAGTGCCTGCAGGATGTGGACCTCTTTGGCTCTGGTGAGTTTGTAAAGCAGACTATGGAGGTCAGGTAGTCCGAGTTTCCCTCGCTCGGCGGCTCGGCCCGACCCGGAAAAAACAGCCCATTGGGCCGCGACGCGACTCGGGATCAATATGGCTTCATCCCCAACAGAAACAAGGGAGTTCTTAACCAAACAGGACAGAAAAACAATAAGAAGGCACAAACTTCCTCTGACCAGAGACACAAAAAAAGGGGAGAAATAAGTCGGGTTTTATTGTTCCTAACAAATGTAGAAACTTTAGATTCTAAGCAGAAAATCAGTATTGACTGATACACTTGATACTCTGTGTAATATAAAATCCAATAGTTCTGAAAGCACAGCCTCGACTGTTGGAAAAAGGAGAGAGGTATATCCGCTGAAAAGAGGGAACAAAAAGCTCATTCAGTAAATGTTTAACAGATATTCACAGCAGCAGAATAATGATGCCGCGCTGAGCATTTAAGACCAGAAATTTAAAAAAAAAACTAAACAAAGCTGATTATATCGAAAGCTATACAAAAAGAAAAAAAAAAGCCAGTTAGGCTTCCTGTATCTTCGTTTTCATCTTCCCTCAGGTTTACACGTAAAAATAAAACGAATGTGCCTTTTCTTTACAGAATTTAGGAATTAATAAAATAAATAAATTTGTTGTGGCCTTAAAATTGAATCTCAATTGCATATTATACGTCTACATACAGTATATATATTTATTTATAAATTCATATATATATTGTTTTACATAAACAGGACTTAAACCGTGGAGCATCAGAGGGAGAAATGGAAATAAATCACTTTTATTCTGCTTTTCTTGCTGTGCCCTCCGGTCTGCAGCTCCACACAGAAAAATGCCCTTTTTCATGTTAACAGTGTTTTAATTCAGGGCTGACAGAGAGTAGATGCACACCTACTCTGTCTGTTTCAAAATAAATGAATATCAACTTCCTTGTCTTTAAAATAAACAGTAATTCTTTCTGCAAACATCTCATAAGGCACTCTCTACTTAAACTGCTTCAGGCGTCCCTTCTTGTTGCACCGTTTGGCATTCAGTCCTGGTTTTTGGTTTGTTGTCCTCTGACAGCGTTAGTCCGATGAGATGCAAACGTTAGAAAATAAAAACAAAAACTTGACTGGCACATTTTTCATCGTAGACATTGATCCCACGTTTGGATTTTTTTTTTATCTACACGGAATAATCCTTGTTGTGAAAGCTAACTTCTTAAAAAAGAACAAAACGCTAATCGCTCCCTAGATTTTTTTGAAATTAGGCACATGGTCACATAACATGTGAGTAAACAATAAATCCTGAGGCTGAACTGACTGACTTTTAAGAGCAACATGCTGCAAGTTCACTCACTTCTGATGTTGGAATCAGACCGTTGTGGTTGGAAAAGGAAAATATCGAGTCTGTGGTCAAAATAATTTCGATTTCTTTGTGTGTTTTGAAAGAGTTCTGCGGCCCTAAGCCTCTGCAGGCTCACTTTTTATCTGGATAAAGTTTGCAGGCAGCTGGACGGAGAGCGGCAGCTCCTGCAGGGTTTTGACCCCCGGCTCCGGCTGCAGAGACATTTCCCCGCGCACCTCCAGCTCCTCCACCGGGGTCAAGCCCTCGCCGGGGCTGCTGCTCTGGGAGTAACGTCCGTTCATTAAAGGTTCGCTCGCCGGCGCCTGGGCTTGGCTTTGACTGGTATCGATGATCACAGTCCTGTACTGCAGCTCCGCCTCGCCGGCCTCCATCTCCTCCTTGTCGAATGTGTGCGCCGCCAGCGACGGGTCGCCGTTCACCATCGACTGGAAGTAGCTGGAGTCCAGCATCTCCTCCTTGACCTGCAGCGCCGACAGATCGCTGGACTTCAGCACCGTGGCGATGACGGTGCCCGGCTGCTGCGCCACCATGGCGTGCCCGCCGCTGGTGTTGATGGTGACGAGGCGGGGCAGGCCGTTGAGACCCGAGCCGGCGGAGCTGATGACTCCCGGAGGGGAGGAGCAGGAGGAGACCGAGGAGGAGGAAATGGTGGAAGAGCCCAGATTGGTGACCAGGAGCTGCTGCGGGAGGCCGTCCTGGAGGCCGCCGGCACCGCCGGCGAGAGACGCCGTCTGGATGGTGAGCACGTCTTTGCCCCCCGCGGCGGCGGAGGGAACAGTGTGGAGGATGACCCGAGGAGGCGAGGAGTGGCTGGAGTCGCCGTTAGCCAGAACGGTGAGGGGAACCGACTGGAGGGCGCCGGAGGAGGTCAGAACCATCGGTAACGACACGGGGCTGCTGATGGTCCTGAGGAGACAAAATGATTAAAACTCAGTTTTTATCTGGGTTTTTCCCTCTACAGCCATGAAAAATATCAGGACAACCTTTAAAATCTGACAGCAAAGGATGCAGCTAAAAAAATACCTGACTAATCAATACAGTGAAAAGTTTATCTGTTCTTTAGTTTTTAGATTATTCAATTCACAACCGGATAGTAAATTTGACTGAAGCTGTGCCCCTGAAATAAGACATTTTAAATCATCTTTCATCTACTTACTCTGAGCCTTTTATCCACTTTTAAAATTAAAATAAAAAGCCTGATGAATAACCAAGATGAATATTCAGCCTATATCTTTGGAAACATGGATATTTATATTTATTTTTATTAAACCCTACTGAGAAATACAGCCAGTGTATCACAGGAAGTCCTGTCCTCATCACTACTGTAACGAATAAGAATAATATAAATTATTCTGTTCTCAGTTTCCCAACTGCTGAGCTTTTCCAGCCTGCAAATTATCACAGGAAAGATGAAGCATTCATGATGCAGGCAGTGGAGTCCAAACAAACCAACACAAAACGAACTGAACGTTAAAACCACAGAGAGAGAAAGCAAAGCCGCTTGAAACAGAAATGACAAAACTACGATTAACTGAGTTAAAAAATTAAAACAAGTGAACTGAGCAGGAGTTTTTATTTGGAATAAATTTTAATTGGTTCGTCCAAAGTTCACTTCTTCCACTGTGGTTTAAACAATTTAAAAATAAATAAACAAAACAACAAATAAAATTAATTATAAATTCTCTGAAAGCTAAACTGTCCTTCAAAATAAAGGTTTAGTTGCGACCAAAACACCAGACTGAAGACTTTTATCATCCTGTTTTGGTAGAAAAACGATAAATGATGCCAATGGAAATGACTGAGCTTGTTTTAATTCATCCAGTGATTAACTGATTTATTGATTATTGACCCGGGCCTGTGTGTCCGGTCAGTGCGCGGCTCTCCTACCTGACGGCGTGCGCCGCGTCCTGAACGCCGTGCGCCTGGTTCTCCTGTAAAACATGGAGCAGCTGCTCCGCCTGTCCTCCGTCCGCCTCCCGGTACAGACATTCATCTCTGGGCTCTTTCTTCATCGGCTTCAGAGACACGTGCTGCGCCCTGCCGTGGCCTTTGGACCCCCCGCGGACCACGCCCCGCCCGTTGGAGGCCCTCTGGCTCTCGTAGCCAGCGTTGGCGTCAGACCCCACCTCCTCGTCGTCGATCACCACCAGGTCGGAGGGCATCTCTTTGAACTGGTAGACCAGCCGCTGCCCCTCCACTTTGGCGAGGATGCCTCTCTGATAGTAGTACCTGGGGGAGGAAGTAGGCGAGAGTCCGTTCAACCAATTATTGACATTATCACGATTAAAGTTTAACGACTCTCATAAAAATTTAAGCCGCCGTTCCAGAGTGTTAATAAGAACATATCAGTGGAAATGGTGTCTTCAAGGTTAAATGCTGGATGAGAGCTGGTGTGCATGATAATGTCACATTGGCAGACGTGGCTCATTGGTATTCTGCGCTCACCTGAGAGCCCTCCCCATGGTCTCATAGTTCATGTCGGGCTTGTTTTTGTGCTTGCCCCAAAGCTTTGAAACAGCCTTGGAGTCCACCAGCTTAAAGATGCCTTTTTCACGCTGCGTCCACTTGATGTATTTGGGACAGGTGTTTTTATCCTGCAGCAAAGCCAGGAGGAATTCCCACAGGTAGATGGTGTTGCCTGCAAATTAAGGAGGCTAATTTCAGTCCATGGTTACAACATGCACAGATTTCAATCAGTACTGGTGTTTATTCTGTCCTTTATTTAGATCAGGGGCGTCAAACTCATTTTCATTTTGGCGATATCAAAGATCTGAATGTTCTTAAAGGGCCGGTTGTGCCAGAATGTATTGATAAACTGATAAAATATCAATAAATAGCTTCTTCACCATTCAATAGGTGATTCTTAAAATTAAATAATATTGAACATCTTTCCACCCTAATCAGTCCCTCCAGGATTTTGTGATTGTTTTTGTGTTTTTTTGCAATCAGAATCACAGATTTTGTGGTGCTAATTTACAAATAATTGTTAGAAATTTTTACGATATTTGATATAATTTACGTTAAATGTGACTTTTAATTAATCATCTTATCGATCACACATTATAACTTGACATCAAGTAAAGCTGAGGTAGAAGTCACTTGATTTTGACCAATTAAAAAAAAATTGCAGTAAAATTGTTGATTTTATGTGAATTTTGCATATTTGCAAATATGCTAAATATTAGAGGGCAACATAAAAAACTACAGTGGGCCAGTTTTGGCCTTCAGTTTGATACATGTGATTTAGACAATTAATCAAATAAAAACATTCTGCAGATTGTTTGCTTTTTTGTGATCAAATTTGTTTTTTGTCTTTAAAAAAATTTGGAATATGAATTCATAAACCTGTTTACATGTCAATATAACTGCATAAGGATAAACAAAACAAAAAAAGAGAGCATATATACTGTAACATATTAAAATATGCAAATAAATAAATACTCCAATTCATTTTTTAAATGAGAACATAAATATTTTATTGCATAAATACAATAACAGCATTTCTTCAGTGCATGCCTGATTATTCTTATTTGAAAGGATGAATCTGGAGCGAAAAAATATTTCCTTTCAGTTTGACTTATCAATTCAGTGAAGGGTTGATCTGTTCATTATTTCTTCAATTATCAGTAATCACAGCGATTGGTAATTACTGATTACTGATCTTTGCACTGCAAAAACAAAATCTCACCAAGTATTTCTAGTGCAAATGTCTTAATACCTTGAAATAAGAGAAAACTGACTTACAGTAACTTTTCAGCAAGAAACACGTTTTATGTCAATAATTTCTTAATATTGATGAAAAAGCATCAAGTTTATTTCACTTATGTACCAGTGGAAATAGTGATTTTTCATCAATATAATCTCTTGCGTCTTTCTGAAAAGTTACTTATAAATTAGCTTAGTCTTTTTTTAAGTGCACTAAGATATCTGAACTAGAAACTAAACCAAAAATACTTTGTGTTTCTGCAGAGTAGTTCATGATTATTTCACGACTAAACCGATTAATTGCTTCAGCCCTAATTTATCTGATTTGTATATAGAAACCACAGAGTTGCATTATTATCTTTTCTTCCTGTTATTGTTGTGACAGGGATTTGTCTGCATGTGGGCCTGGGAAGGTAATTAATTATAAAGCTCAGATGTAGATTCCTCTAATTTGCCAGACGTCAGCGGCCGGCAGCGTTTAAAAACAGCAGCACTCCCAGAAGTCACCTGAATCCCCGACTATGTGACAGAGTGATGCATTCGTGTGCGGCTGAACCAGACGTCCCAAGCCCCTTCCCCCCTTTTGTGTCGTTGTGGACGGCCCAAACAAAGCGGCGCTGCCCCTGCATCTATCAGTAAAGCATCAGCGTGCCCTCCAGCATGCAATCACTCCTGTTTCCCCGAGAAACACAACACCACCCGATCCCCTCATCCATTAACTCGCTCAGATTCAACCCAGATGGACTGCAGGGGCCGAGGGCAGCTGGTCGCCCGCTCCACAGGAGGAATCGGAGCCATCACAAGAGGAGGAGAGACCTTGATTTTTATTGGCTCGTTACAGAAAAGTGGACTAGTTGGTGAGGCTTACCTTTGCCCTCTTTGCTCTTCTTCCTGAGTGGCAAGTTAGGGGTTGTGATTGGAGAGCAGGGACGCACCACCCGGGGCTTTCGCACTGATTCAACGTGAGAAGCAGCATGTTAGAAGGTCAAAGGTCACAACAAAATCATGTAATCACCTTCTACTCTAAACTGTTGCAACAAATTATTACTTAACTAGAGAAAAAAGGTGTTACCTTTGGTTTTTTTCTGAGGTTTTAAGGGAATCTTATGAGAAATCTCATCCATGGATGATGTGTCTTCGTCCAGAGACATGTCAAGGGCAACGTTGTCCATTTGGTCCACCCTGAGTGGAGCGTACGTCATCTCTGACTCCAGCAGATGGTTGTAGGTGTGAACTGCACAAACAGCAACAATGTACAAGAATTACACCTTGTTTTACATAAAGCAGAGAAATAAATTAAGGTTGCTGTAGACTAATTTAGTAGTCAAGTAATCTACAGATGATTGAGTAATTAATCGTCTTCTCTAGTAGCTACTTAAGATAGCAAAAGAAATCTATGCTAGTAAATAAACAATTAAGTTCCTTTTTTAAAAATTATTGAACATTACTTTCAGTCTGATATTCGAAGTAAAAAAAAAGATTTTTTTATAAAATTTATATTTCTAATTATCTTTTTCTCTCCCCATCTTTACTCTTCTTGATTAGCAAACAACAAAACAGAGCTGGAAGATAATAAACAGGAGCTAAAACAGGGGAAAGTTGCGCTACGAAGAGCTGAAACGATTCCTGATGATTCAATTGTTAAAATTATCTGCCTCAAAGCTTCGTTAAATTATGTTTTGTTATTTAGCGAGCCATGTTCTGGCCGGGTGATTGATTATGTTGCGCAACACTCTCACTTTTGGCCTCTGAGTTGTTGCTAAGTGCTAAGTGCTAGCAACATAGCTCATTGTGGCAGTTGTCAGGTTGGGTTTTTTTGTTTAGGACCGATCTAAACTCTGTTTCTGGTGTTGCAGCATCGCTATTGTGAAACGCCCATTTAGTTTTGCAACACACGCAGTGAGGTGTCCCTTACTTGACAACGCATCTTCCTCCATAGCTGCTAATAGCTCTTAGCATTCATCAACAGCTCAATGGTGAAAGTGAGAGCGTAGTGCAACACAAATAATTATCCGGCCAGAACAAATGGCACTAAACAGTAAAACATAATCTAGCAAAGCTTCGATAACTTCTATTTCAAGGCTTGAGGGACTCGAATCATTCAATGAATCATTACAGCCCTAAAATAAACACAAATGAACTCACTCATTCGCTTCTCATCCAAAATATTATTTGGAGACTCCATGTTCAGCAGAGCCGCTGCAGCTTCGTTTGTCTCCATGCTGTCATCGGCTCGGGAAACTCTCGTTTCTGTCCATCAAAAGACAAAAAGGCATCAAAGTAACATGTTGGCAACATAACTGGAAGCTCCATGTGAAATAAATAAGTCTGTCACAATACAAATTTTTTTCTGGACAATAAATTGCCCCAATAATTATTGCAGTAAATTAGAATACTGCTGTTTTAATATCTTTTTTATTTCAAGTAATTATGGCAAAATAATGCACGTTCTCCCTCTCAATAAACAAACTTTCATTTTTGTATATAACACAGGAAATGGAAGATTTTTTAAACTTCCAAAATAAAACATGACAACCAAAAGCAATAAATAAGACGGATTACAAAGTCTGTAAACAAAATTTTAATTTAAAATATATAAATATATTAGTCATTAGAATAGAAATTATTGAGTAATTTTAATTAAATTAAAACTGCAACAGGCTTAGATATAATTGTGTCAGATTAGTTCCAGTAATAGTGTTGAACGCAGAAAATCTAGACACTTTTATATAGAGTTGTGAAAAAGTTCAACCTGTCTCAGATTTTCTCTAGTTTTCAAACTGAAGTGTTTCATCAATGATGATCAAATATAGTTTAATATCACTGAAAAATAACCCAATTAAATACAAATGAACATTTTCAAATTATGATTTAATGTATTGAGTGAAATAAGGTACCACAACCAAAACAACCTTGTTACATTATGAATAAAATGTGATTAATCACAGAAGAATTCTTCAGTTTTCCAACTCATACGCAGGCCTGATAAATGCTAGACATGTAGATTTAAGAGACCAGTGAAGTAGAACCTGACTTACAACATGAAGTAGGAAAACAGCAAAATAAAAACCTGCAAATTACGAAATTCATCTCAGTCTATGTGAAATGTTTCCAAAGTGTGGTGTCTTTACCTGAGAGGTCCACTCCTTCTGAAAGGATGGACGGTCCCTCCACCACGCTGAGACTCGTGTCCACCATGATGCCGTTAGTCACCTCGTCCGACTCGAGGCCCGAGTAGACCTGCAGCAGGTCGGTGGTGGGCACCTGCTCGACGATCACGGCTGGGAATACTGACGGGTCGTCCAACTGCGCAGAGAAAAACACACGTGTGCATGAGACATGAGGAATTATAACACAGGAGATTCTGCAGCCATGCATGTGAATTAAAAGATTAAAAACATACAGTAATTCCTTCACTATGCATTATTAATTAAACATAACATCGGTTTAATGTTCTAACTAGGGATGCAAGTTATTAATTACTTCATAGGGCTAACTTCTTCATAAACTGGAAAAAAAACTTCATTATTTTGTATCATTTCTATTAAATACTGACTGAATAATGAAAAAAATGTGGTTTTCCCCACATTATTAAATTTAGAAATATTTATAAAATATAACAAAACAGGAACCTCTTAGGATGCTGAATAGAAATGTAAAAAAAATAAGAAATAAAATACTGGAAACATTAATTCATCCTTAGAGAGATTTTCATATAAAAGTAATGTATGTGGTTGCTCTTAAAAGAATATTAAAACGTTGCACCATGACAGTCCTAAAAATCAACCGGGTTTATTGAAATCATGTTTCTGGGTTAGCTCACCTTCGTAGCACATCATTTTCAGCAATTAGCAAGTATATTTTGAAAAAGAAGTTGACGTTGCTCCGTAATGTAGCTCGCCTATATGAGCGCTTTTAAAGTGAAAATTAAAGACTGTCGACTGTTTATATTTCAAAACAGAACCGCAAAAGTGTTTTTGTTGTTGTTGTTGTTGTTGTTTTTAAGCCCCAGAACGGACTCTGTTTTGACCGTTTATCATCCTCGTTCTGGTGTAGCTCCGCCATCTTTGCTTTCGTACCAACGGCTCTGCTTAAGGATGACCAGTGGCGTCCCCTGCTGGATGGAGGCCAAACTACACCATTAAAGAAGGTCTAAACTTAATCGATTTGAGCTCATTTTAATCCAATAAACCATTAATCGGGAATTAATCTTCAACTAATTGTTTGGATCCCTAGTTCTAAACCAATCTGGCCTCTTTTATTGCGTTGTAAGACATTGTGGATTCATACTCAGCCTGAACTAATGTGGAGGCACGCAGCATGGAAGAGAGCTCATTTCTGTGGTGTTGCAGCGGCCCGCTGGGACGTTGTGAAGAAGACGGGAACCAGCTGTCTGATCTGGCCTACTTCTCCTGAGAACCTAATCTTATGCCCAGAAATTATATAAACCCAAATGAATGTTAATGAATCAGATATGAATTGCAGGCGAGCACCTTCTTCATCACGCTCTGGGAATTCTAACCTCGCCGTCTCATTTCGGGCTTAGCGAGGCCTGATGCACGGAGGAGTGGAGGGACTGGGGGAATTGGCAGAGGGTGGGCCGAACCGTAGAGCTACATCTGCGGAGACAAGCACCGTCTGAGAGCTCCTCCAGCGGGGATCGTGTCAAGCCGGGCAGCCACCGGGTGGCTGGTTGGTGAGGGCAAAGTAACTCCATTCTTTAATTAAGGGAGTCATGTTCTGCTCCAAATGTGAAAGATGTGCTTTGAAGAGCACGAAAAGATAATATTATAAACTGAATTATTATTATTATTATTATTATTATTATTATTACTAGTCGCAACTAGCCCTGTCATAATATATTTTGCTGGACGATAAATTGTCCCTGAAATTATCACAATAAACAATAATACTGTTGTTTTTAAACCATTTTCTAGTAATATATCGGTAATTGCCCTCTTGAATATTAATAAACTTAAATTTTCTAAAGAAAAGTTTAGAAAACTTTTATTTAGTTTAGTCCAACACTGGACCTAGAACATATTTTAAATATCCAACTTGAAACATGACAACCAAAAACAAAACATAACACAAAGAATAAATAAATAAAGCGGATTACGAAGTCTCTGTCTGAGCAAAATAATTGTCTTTCAAAAAATATTAATCATCAGAATGTACATTATTGAGATCATTTTAATGGATCTCAATAATTAATTGTTTTACTGCAGCAGGCATACTTCACAGAATATTTTATTCTTCATTTGAGTATTTACATTTATGTAGCTATGCATTTGGTTATTTACTTATTTATTGCATATTATTAATGTTTAAAACTATTTTAAATTTAGCTGTTAATGGTTTTAATAAGAACTATTATCTATGTCTATTTTATCTTTATTTATTGACAAGTTTAGCAAGTATTATATGTATTTTTTTAGATATAAACTGTCTTGCTCACAATGGAAGTACTTTTACTTTTTCATTTAACCATTTATGTTCATTTAGTTATGTATTTGACTATTTACTTATTACTTATTATTTAAAACTTTAAGATTATCTGCCAATGGCTTAAACAGGTACTCTATTATTTGTGTCCATTTTTTTACTTATTGACAAACTTTAGCAAATATTTTATAGAATAATTTTATTATTTCTTTGAGTTTAAGGTATAAACCATTTTAGTCAGAATTTTTGTCTTATTTCCATTTGTTTTCTTAGTTTATTATTTAATCTTTTAGGCTTTTTGTTCGTTTGTGTTGGTTTAATTTTTTCTGTCTAATGTTTCTGGGGATAAAATTATTTTAATATAAACATATTTTGTAGATGTAAAGGAAAAGCTAATCTGAGAAATGAGCCAAAAACGCCCAGCAGATGGCAGCAGAGTACACTTTAAATCTCAGCTGAAATTGTTCCTTTTCAGTTTGAATACCAACTTCTTTGTTTTTATTCAGCGTGAAAAAAGTATTAAGAATAAAATAATCCCACCCATATGGCCAAGCACAAACTGATTTTTAAGAGATCACTGGACCGAAAGCTCTCGCTTTAAACACAGAAAACTGTGAAGTAGCATCTGTTCTTCTAGCTTACATAGATGTGATTTTTCTTTCTTACATTTTCAGCCACTCAGTGAAGATCAATAAAAAGCAACATTCCTGCAGTGATGGGTGGGTTTAAGAGAGACACACAGACAAAAAAGGTGCTGTAGGAGCTGTGGGAATAAAGGCGTATCTGTGTCTTTTTACAAAAGTGTTCATTGTTGGCTGGGACCTCGGGGGCAGACCAGGTGTCCAGCCTTGAGCTGAGGGAGGAGGCGGGAATGGTGGCATCCCACTGCATGCCTGTACACTCATTTCTGCTACTGGTTAACCAGGAAGCTAACAGACCGGCTCATTGTTAGCGGTTTCAAATGTTTAGCAGGTATTTCACCATTGATTTTTAATAGTTACTGTAAAAAAAATAATGACGTCAACCATAACTTGGAGGATTAAAAACAAGCATGTTTTTGCTCTGACTGCAGTTTGGATCTGAAATGTTTTCCATTAATGGGAATCTTTGTCTCCATCATAGCCAGACGTTGAGGCTGCCACATTTTCCTGGGCTGACTTAACTCATGTTTTCTGTCCTTGAGCGAGATAAAGACGTGTTTTGCCTACTGGTCCAGAGACAGCAGCTCATCTACCACCTCCTCCCGTCAAAATCCCACAACATTTTGCTGACGGAGCATGAAGACGTGTAGAGCTGCTGTCTCTGCACGTTGTTTTGATCCTAAATGTTTTCCTTTCCTGTTGCATCTCTGGCCTCACCAGTTTGAAAAGACATGAAGAAAGCACAAAGGTTTCGGCTAAAATGGTTTGTGCTGAACATAATTCACATTTTAGCTGCTCCTTCCTCTTTAATGGCCTGAATGCTGTTTCTAGTAGAGGGAACAGCAGTGATAAACATCAGGCCGATTTGCATTTCTGAGTTCCCCATTTTGCCTTTGAAAGCAGCAGCATCTGAGCAGGCCGTTTCCCTCCCCACACCCCTCTCTCTTCTGCTTTACCTGCCCCGACACAATGGATTTCAACTGCCTGAAGCTTTCAATGTCCTCATTGTGAAATTTGGAGCAGTTCTGGAGCCGCCCATTCTCAAAAATCAGAACATTTTGTAAACTCTCCAGCTGGTCCCGGAGGCTAAAGCTAGCAGTTAAGAGATCGAGATCATACAGGGCATGTACAGTCTTAAAAAAAACGTTACTTTTTTTTACTTAAACTGAATGATTTTTGAAAAAGTTTGAAATGCTAAAATGTTAGCATTTAATATGATTGCTACATTTCCTAGCTACTTTTCCCGTGCAAAGAATCATTAGCTTCTGAGAGCTAATGAAAGCTAATGAAAGGAAGCATGATGATGATTTAGAAGGTCACGTGAAAATGTTAGCATAAACTGCTATAATGCTTTTGAGATTTGTAAGTTTTAAAATGATAAAATCCTGCTTAGCTTCCATCTTCTGCTAAGCTAGCTGTTAGCTTCACTCTCAAAGACAAGCTAACATGGAGCTATTCTCAAAGAAAATGTGAAAAACAGTCACTGGGTTTTCCAGCCCATGAAGGACAAAGCGAGCAGCTGTGACATTGGGAGGTCAAGTCTTCAGATTTAATCCCACCGTTACTGCACTGCATGTCCTGTCGCCTAGCAACCACAACAACGCTAAACACAAGCTAGTAAAAATGGAGCCTGAAATCTTGCTATTTGATCCTTTTTAATTAAGTAACTTCTTGTACAGAAATTATTTAAAGAGCCTAACAAAACAATATGAAAATTAGGCTTTTAATGTTTGTATTATGTTTTAATATACTTATAAGACAAAGGATGTAGCGTCTGAATTTGGACATATACGTCCAGCGATGGTAATAAAATGCCGGTTGATGTTTAAGGCTGACCTAATACATACAACACATGAGACGTGAAAATGGGTTAACAAGAATTTAATTTTATCTATACTTTTGGGTTCTACTCACAATCTCCTTTTTTTCTTGTTTGTTCTTGTTTTTATTCACAAATAGAAGACGAGGTTTTTGGGAAACTGAGGCTTTACAATGCAAAAATTCACTTTTTGAGAAAATACAGAGAAAAAAAAAGCTTTAAACTATCGGCAGCCATATTGGATTTGGTCAGACATGTTGTGGTTCTTTCTAAACCAGCTCCAATGGTTAAGTGATTGCTTACTATCAGTTTTGGATCAGAATAAAGTGAGCTCATTTTCTCTGAATTAAAGGCTTTTATTATTTTAACCCACCAGTCCAGGTGCTCTTAGAAACAACTCTCTGTTTTAAAACATCTGTTTACAGAGATATCAACATACATACTATGATTTGTGTAGGCAAACTGTCTCCTTGCACTATAATCCTCCACAAATCTCAGAATAAACCAGTAGGAGGATCAAACATTTCCAGCTATGAATTACCAAGGCTTCCAACTTCAGGCAAAACCAAACCGGCTCCGGTGATAACTGATGAAGAAAAGCCCGATAAGACGTTCCCACTGTGTAAAATCAGTAGTTTGTGCAGCAAAAACACCTTAAATAAAGTTCACAGTCATTGGAAACAGTGCAAAAGCTCTTTAGGTCACAAAATTCTCACTGGAGTTACAGATGTTTTATCAGTCACTTTGCTAAAGCGTCCAAAATGCTGCCAGATAATGAAAACTTATTTAATGCTTCTGAAACCAATTACTGTTCCCAGCATGTTGGTAAGTAATAGTTTCTTTCTTACTTCAAGATTAGAGTCTAGAACGAGTTAACTTAAAGATTTTAGCTCTAAGTGAATCAAAAGTAAGTTACCTCAGTAATTCCCTCACCTAATATTTAGTTTTATTTATCAAGCAAGTTAAGAAAGAAAATGTTACTTTAACAGATATTTTATAGCATAGTAATCAGAAAACCACTGAAATTACATTTTTAAACTGAAACACTGTTTGAATATTTACTGTCTATGAGAAATGGAGCTTGTAATTATATAATAAACAAACATAGGAAGCGCAACAGGAGAGTATTTTCAGTTGTTGGAGGGAATACTTTAAATTGCTGACAGGACTGCTAACTGGATCACATGTTTGGTAAATTTGCCTAAGTCAAAAAACAATTCCTCAACCAAAACTAAAACAGAAAACAGCAAAACAAACGCCGCTGCGGTGCTTTTAAAGACAAGAGGGAGGGAAAACTTACTTTAAAAAATCAGCAAAGGATTAATTTAGGACTTATGGAAAATATGAGCATATTTAAAACTGTTAAAGGTCTGATTATTAATCTTATAACTTCTAAAGAGCCTGCAGAAACCGCTACTAAAGCACACACCTTCATATTAACACAATAACATTAACCAACGCTACCAGATGAGAAACTAACACTTTGATTTTACTTCAGTCACAAATATTACGATATTTTAATATTTACTAAATCTTGCTACATCCCTACTTAACAGAAAATCTCTTTGAAAATCAGGGAAAATAAGATGAAAACCGAACAGTTGAAGATGACAGAAGCTGAAATTCGTCACATGTCGAGTCTGGAGAAGCTATTCATTGACTTCCACATCCAATATAGCAGAGCTAATCATTGCAGGAGCTGTGATTTCACTCAGCTGTAATGAGTTTATTGTGGTTTTAAAACCGTCACAAAGCCAAAGCCCACCTGAAAGAGGTGGATTTTGATGCTTTACCATGACTTGCTCAAAAAGAGCTACGGCGCTTGCACAACAGGCCGAGTGGGCGCCGCCAACAACAGAACTGTCACAGTGGAACAATGTGGGACCTTTTAGGTGAATTATTGCGTCTCTTCCAAGCAGCGACACAACTGGTCCGTCAGGTTGGGCCTGACGCGGCGCTATTCAGGGATCCAGTAACAACTTGTCACTCTAGATGAACATACACAGATACTGGCGCACATAAACACTCGTTTCGCTAACAAACAAGCCTGCTCCACAGGATCCAGCGTCTGCTGAGGGGAGGAGATAACCGATGCAGCTCATCGCTCCAATGACAACACACACAGGCGCTAATATGTGTGTCAGGTAAATGCAACGGCAACCTTTGTGCTGCAACCACGTTCAGGTTGACGCCCCACCTCGGCTGCCGCCCACGCTCAACCCAACTCCGCTGCAGGTTTCTCCATTTCTGCTCCCAGCAGCCTCCGCCGCCCTCCAGAGCAAGGCTGGTCAACTAAAGCTAACGAAAACAATGAATAGAAACGGCAATTAATGGGGAAAAACAGGAACCAACAGGGGCGATACCATGTGCTTGTAAAACTAAAACACACTGAAGTTATAGATATTGTATCCTTTGTGTTTACGAATCTATTTGTTAGCCTTTCAAACTGATGGAGACGAGCAGTTTTACATCAGGTATCTGGAAAATAAGGTGCTACTTATGCTGGTCTGCAAGATGGCGACAGGAAAAGCTGGGAGAAAACGCCGGACTCAGCTGGTTGTAAAACAATAACTGAAAACTGAATCAGTTGCTGAGCATTCATTACCAGATCAAAGTAACGTCATCTCAATAAAAAACTTTCAACTTTTTAAATTCTGCACCTAAAAAAAAAAAGAGCAGAATTTAAAAACTTTTAGTTAAACCAAAAAATTTTAAATTTTTTAGGTTTAATTTTTGGTTAAACCTAGAAAATAAGATTTTTAGGTTGCAGTAGTAGTTTTGGTAAATTACAACTGCAACTAAATAACTGACCTGTAAATGATTTACAAATATTTAAAAACGGAAGTGGCTAGTCAGACAAATTTAAAGCAAGCAGAGTTGAGGCTGTTGTAAAAAAAAAAAATGTGGGCAGGGAGGAGTAATTTTCTGCCTAATTACAAATTTACAAGAAAAAACTTGTTTTCTCCCTTTCTGTCAAAAACTGGATGACTAAAGTTTTCAGTCTGATTGGTTTCAACTAGTCTTTAATTTGTTTTACAGAGACTTTATTTTATTTGTTGCTTTGTTTATTTATTTTCAATATTTAAAATGTTTCCAGTTCCAGCATTAAATGTTCATTAGAACTTAAAGTTTATTCATCTTTGAGAAATGTCCTTGCGTTATTAAGCCATTATTAACATTATATTACATGAAAATGGTCACAAAACAACATTATCATTCATCGCAATCAGTTCTGGGACAATTTATCATCCAGCAAAATTTGATATGATGACAG
Organism: Poecilia latipinna; assembly: GCF_001443285.1. Taxonomy (NCBI): domain Eukaryota; kingdom Metazoa; phylum Chordata; class Actinopteri; order Cyprinodontiformes; family Poeciliidae; genus Poecilia; species Poecilia latipinna. The sequence goes on from NW_015115093.1 coordinate 39,263, forward strand.
GATTCATTGCAACCAAACTCCAGTGTGTTTTATAGGATTTTTATCTGACAAAGAAAAGTGGAATAAAGTTACAATTAAAACTCTGTACGTTATTATTTAGCCCTCTTTACTCTAATAACTCAGACTAGAATCAGGTGCAACAAACTGCCTTCAAAAGACACACCTGATTCGTAAATAGAGTCCACCTGTCTGTAATTTAATCTCAGTATTAATCCAGCTGTTTGTCAGCTGCATGATGCCGAAACGATTATGAAATGACGATTATGAAATAAACATTTTCTTAATTTTTATTGTTTCTAGAAGGAATAAACAATGGATTCAGTTTAAAAAAGGGGAACGGCTGTGAAAAAGATTCACCTTCTGGCAGGTAAACTGATTTCATTCACATATCCAGGTGTTAAAAATCTCGACCCAAATCCAAATCAGAATCTGTGACTTGAAAGTTGATACACTATCGACTATTTTACGAAAAAGTGGGCAAAACTTCTGTATTTTTATTTGTTGTAGCAACTTTTCCACTGGTAAAAAGTGTAAATAACTAACACTTGCATTTTTTCCTTTTACTGCCCGACTCTGGCTAACTTTCTGTTGGTCCGTCACCCAGAATCTCAGTGAAATACATTGAAGTTGTGGAAAAAAGCAACATATTTTGGGTGAAACAGATGAATGATCAAGTTTGTACTCCAAACAAATCTTCAAAAAGCTTTAAGAGCTGAGTCATTCATGGAAAATACCTGATTCATCTCATCTATCCCGTTGGAAAATTCAAACACCAGTTCGCTGGGCTGTACTGCAGTCGTCATGGCAGAGGAGTTCAGAGGGCGGGGACCAGGCTGAAATGTCCCCACTGTGATGATGGCTCCTCCTCCTGCTCCTCCTCTTTCTGCTGCTGCTGCTTCACCTCAGTAAATAGCCTCTGTGTCTTCCTGTTTTCTGATGCTGCGCGGCTCGAGCTGAATGTGAGAGAGAGTCGAGGTTTCACTGGAGAGCCTCGTCTCTCTCCGACACAGAGGCCAGACCCCGCTGCGCCTGGCGCATCTACACCTGCACACAGAAAAAACACGGGAGGGCAAAGGTCAGCAAACATGGCAGATCAGTCGGATATCGGCAAGAAACAAGAGGCCGGTACAAGCTTAGCGTTAAGGAGGTGGTCAGGAGAGACAAACTTATCTGGGTTATGTCTATTTTTTTTTTTTTATCTGACGCTGCAAAACCACATCCTTCACAGGAAAAATAAAATAAAATCACTCTGATTCCTGTGTGACAACATGCTTAAAATACGCAGATAGAGTGAAAGATCTTCACCAAAAAGCTTCACGCTTCCTCATGAAAACAGATGTTGCACTAAAACTGTCACCTGAATCCAAATATAACTTTATGGAAGAAACAGAGACTGTGAATACACTGCAAAAACACAATATCTAACCAAGTAACTTTGGTTTAGTTTATTGTGCAAATATCTCAGTTCATTTGAAATAAGACCAAACTAACTTTTTAGAAAGATGTAGAAGCTAACATGGAAAAATGTCTCGTTATAAATAAAATAATCTGCCAATCGAACTAGAACTTTTTCATCAATATTAAGGAATTATTAACTTAAAACGAGCTTCTATATCTTCCTTAAAAGTTACCTGTAAGTCAGTTTTGTCTTAATTCAAGTGTACTAAGATATTTGCACTATTAAGTACACCAAACGTTACTGGTCTTGTCACTTAAAATCCTAATAAGCTGCCGCTGGGCACGACCCCCAGCTCAACGTTCACATTCGCACATGAAAATAACTGCAAACAGATGAATAATTATACAACCGTACGTATTTAAAAAGCAGAAGTGGAGCCTCCTGCACAACCAACAGGAATACAGCAAGTTGTTTCTGGATCATAAGTCAACAACAAAATGTGTGTCTTTTGAAGCGCATACAGCGGTAAACCCAGCTGACCAAACATTCTGGAACTCAGCTTGGGTTGCTAGGTAACGGGCTGGGGTTGGCTGGGGTTGCTAGGTAACGAGGCATCAAAAAGCATTAAGTTATTGCCAAAAAACGGGTAAGTGTTCTTTATTTAAAGCAGTAGCTGTGTTTTTAGAAGCAGTTGAGACCCGAATTTAAGTACAAAAACATGCAAAATGTGAATTTTCCATAATATGCCCCCATTTAAAATGTAAACTGTGTAAATCTTTTACACAAACTCAGAGCATGAAGGCTTGAAAATAGATGTTGTTTTTTTATTATGTCCTTTTCATTTACAAAAAAAAAAAAAAAGCCCTTGTTTGATTATGATCCCAACTTACTCTGCCCTCTAATATATTTCAAACTCAGCAACAACAGACGTGGGAGCTTCGACTTAAGCACAGTTGACTTTTATTTCATGATTGTGTGACTCTGATGGCGAACCGCTCTGGATCGTAAGGCTCAGGTTCTGATAGTCTGACCACATGAGAGGGGCACCGATCGGGCCGATGAAGCCTCACCCGGACCGATCGGGCCGATGAAGCCTCACCCGGACCGATCGGGCCGATGAAGCCTCACCCGGACCGATCGGTGCCATCAGAGCCGACCCTCAGGGAACGGCCCAGACTGGGAGGGAAACATTACACTCGATGCCTCGACACATTTTTACTCAAGAAAAACTAAAAATTAGCCTTCAAAGAAATGATTCAGGAGTGAAAACGTATTTGGAAAAAAGTCTACTTAAGTATAAGTGATCAATCATTTAATATTAAAAATTGCATCATCAGACCAAAATGTAAAGATAAGTGGAAATGTTGGTATTTATACAAAAATAATATAATTTTATATTTTTGTTACAAAGTCAGGCAAAATAAACAAAATCAGTTTCTTTAAATATTAAACTTTGACACAAAATGCAGGTGTGTGTCTTTATCTGGTGAATTTCTGGTTAAAACATGTTTGGTTTTCATACAGCGGGTAAAAAAAAAGAAATTATACTCAAGTAACAGTAGAGACACTACATAAATAATAAAATTACTCTCAGGTAAAAGCAAAAAGTACAGAATAATAAAAATATTCCTAAAAGTAATTTTTTCCAGAGTTACTCAAGTAAACGTAACTAGTTAATACAACTTATACAACTTTAAATTTTGTATATATTTAATATATTATATCTTTCTATCTTATTCTTTCTTTTCTCTTTCTTGTGTTTTTTAAATTTAAAAGGAAACAGGGTCAGGTGAAACGCCACCATGAAGTGGGGATAGTTGTGGGCGATATGAACTTTATCACTATGTTTTGTGATAACTGACAGTAGATACTGTATCCAGAAACTGTACTCCAGTAAGAGAAGCGATACTTCATAATAAAATTACTCAAGTAAAAGTGAAAAGTACAGTTAGACCTGAAACGAGAAGACAAAACTGTCCTGCATGGTAAATTGTCCAAGAAATTATTGCGATAAACGATAATATTTTTAAGTAATATATTGACGATAAGTCAAAGACCAATACCAAAAACAATTTTAAAAATGGAAATAAAAACTACACATAATGGAAGTTATAAATAAATAGACAAAATTACTCTTAGAATAAAAATTATTGCACTTATTTTAATTTCTCATGCATTTAACTGATTGCTTATTGTAACAGGCTCAAGGCATATATGAGTCAAGCGGCTGCTTAGCTCCCCCACACCACTAAGTGGCACCCAAGAGCACCGAGCTGGTATAACAACTAACAACATTGAGTAATAAAATGCTATTATTACATAATGACAAAATTAGCTCTATGTTTTTTACAGTTGGTAGACAAAAACTCTTCCTGCTGTTGGATACTGCCTATGTTGGGGAAATATAAGATATTAAGCTTCTTAACTTGTTTACTGTAAATTCAGTGTTTTTTTTTCTGTTTGTTTTTTTATTGATGTTGCTTTCAAATAATTAAAATAATATGGCACACTTTCAAAAATCCAAATTATTTTTTGGTTTGCTACTCATGTAAGGTTAAAATCAACAGCAATGATTAAAGCAGTATTATGTAGGCTAATTACAAATGACGCTAAAGATAGCTGGTATGCTACATGTCAGCAACAAGGGGCCTTAAATGAAAATATGCCCAAGGCCTCAAAAAAGGCTTGAGCTGGCCCTGGGTTTAAGAATTAGGTTTAAAATCCTGCTAAAAGTTAATTCTTCCCCCCCAAAAAAAAGGTTTCTTAAGTAGTTGGCACCCAGCTCTAAATGTGTGTCCCAGCAACCTAACAGCCACGGCCAGGTTTGGGAACAGACGACAGCAGAACAGCAGCCCCCGCCCCGTTGCTGCCCTGCAGCCAAAGCGGAGGCTGAGACGTCAGAGCCGGGTTGGTCGCCCCCCATCCCTCCCAGCCAGTCGGTATCCCTGCTTCTCCCACTGCTGCAGGGTGGAGCTTGTTTCCTTTGAAATGCCTGTGTAATAGTCAACACTGCATACCAAACGCATTATCACAGGAGAACTTCTGATGCAGAAGAAAACTAATTTTTGTATGTTTTTAGTTTCACTGAACACTGAGAGCGAACAGAGATGTGTGGTTACTGTATGCAGAAAGGAGAACAGAGACATGGAAACTGAATCTGAGGGTTTGTGTTTCACTCTGCCAGGCAGAGCGTGCCCACAGCCACCAGAGCTGCAGCTTTCTGCAGCTGCACATGTGGAGCTCAGAGTCCCAGACTGCCAACACAAGATGAAACATTGCAGCTCTAAATAATGTCAAAAACAAAAGGAAAAATAAAAAAGTGGGTGGACATGTGTCCGCCTTGCTAAATTAGACACATTTGCACCAGATGCCTTGCATAGCGACACATTAACTCCTTATCAGATGACAAGAACACAGCAGGAGTTTAATCAAATCAAGAGTTTTTCATCTCCTTCTCTGATTATCTTCATGCATCTACAGCTGAATTCATCAGAGAGGGCTTCATTGATCCCAGTTGGCAGAGAGCGGACACAAGAGAGGCGGCCATTCGCCAGCCTGCACATCATCCCCGAGCGCATGACAACAGCTGCCTTGTCCCGGCACAGAGGCCGGGTTGTAACTGGACCGGCTACGTCACGAGGAGCGGAGCGGCAGAACAGAGGAGGGAGGGATCCTACAGAGATGTTAGTCAATGCATAATAGTGCGCAGAGCAAATAGACTGGCTCTGGGTGGGGCCCTGTTTTGACAGACTTGAGTATTTTAGTGCGGTTAACAAGGAGGGGTGTCGCGGTGGAGCCTGCATGCAGAGTCCTGTGACGAAACACAACCAGACAAAAGCTTGTGTATTTTTTCTTCTATTAATTTATCTGCTTAGCTTGAGCTCAGCTTTGGTTCAAGATGCATAAATAAGTAAGATTTTGCTTCTTTTTGTGCTAATTAAAGGGCGTGAGCGGTGATGCTCGGTGATTGTTTTGCCAAAAGCAGCTGCAGGCTGCAGCTGTGGGACTGAAACAATATAGCTTCATTCTGAGGTTAAAAAAATGCAAATCTGAGCTGCTCATGACTTGAAAAAAGTGAATCTTCAAAACTTTATCCAAAAATATGTAAATAATTTTCAGGCTCTTAATGGCCAACACAGATATTCAGTTTTCTGGACTTCAATGTTGAGTCAGAAACAAAAAAAATTACTGCAAGTTCCTAAATAGCAGAGATGCACTGATGTAATATAAATATCTGTATCGGTTCTGATATATTGATCAGGTATTGGTGACAATGTGTCTGATCTATTCAGTCTAATTCTATGCTTTGTGCTGTGAGCGACATGTTTTATTATTTATTTTACCTTATATTTAACATTTCTAATTGAACTTTCTGAACCATTCGTTGTTTATTTTTATATGTTTATTTCACATTGGCTGAAATATTCCTAAATGTACTGACTGAACAAATTAAAACTGATTTTACATATTTGACCAAACATGTGAAGCTAGTGGTGTGTTTAAATGTGCTGTACTGGTGCAGAGTTGGCAAATAAATGTATAATTCAGTATAATTGTGTTTAAAGAAAAAGAAACATTTCAAGTCGATTGAGAAATGTTTTTCTGTATCGGATCGGTATCAGCCGATGTTAAACATCCGATATTGGTATCGGAAGTGAAAAAAGTAAAAGTCTGGTAATCTTCAGTTCAAATTGAAAGGCACACAGGATTATCACTAATCTTTATCTGTTTCTGACTGACCTGAAAAAAGTGTATCAAGATGGTTTATGTTGGTTTGTACATTTAGAAGCCAAAAAAGATGGACATCTGAGCCGTAAACACTTAATAAATAGAAAATAAAACTGAGTTTTCAGTATTTGAGCAGATCGCAGCCCTGGGAAAAAGGAAAAGAGGCGACTCACTGACATTCTTCCTGATAAATGAGATTGCTATTAAACAAAACAAAAATAACAACAATACAATTTAAATATAGGATTTTGTTTGACTTACAAACCAAACCATCAGTTAATGATTATATTATTGGCTAAAAAGGTCAACAACAGTGTAAAACTGGTTCATCTTGGCAACAATAACCAGCACCAAGGTTTTAAAAAGTTACACCTAATGTAGTGCTGCCCCTCCTCTACCTGTTGCTGTGTGCTGCAGGTATCCATAGCAACAGACGATCTAACAATTTTTACTGAGGATCGCTCAGTATTTCTGGAGGTTTGGGACCTTAACAACCTGCTGAAATCTGCACATACTTGAGATCACCTATAAAAATACTGATAACTGCCTATTTTAACAGTTAAAACATGAAATAAACCTTAATATGAATTAATGAGCCATCTTAGCAAATATCCAGTCCATTTTCATGTAGAAAACACTGAAAATCCTTGAAGCCGATTAGTTTACCAGACTATTGTTCTGAAACTTGAGTCAGTTTGGCACCAAAACTGGCTCTTGCCCTCCAGTTCACACCTTCCAAAATACGACTTTGCTGCGTTTGCTTCACTTTATCTGAACTAATCAGAAACATGATCTACCTAGTAGAACCATTTACTGAATGCTTGCTCTATATTTTAGCTAACGTTTGTGTATCAGAAACAAAGTAAATAAAGGCCATAAATAACAGTTTTAACTTTAATAATTTAAATGTTATATTATTATCAATTACTGTCTGTTTTTTTGGTAATTTTTAAGCAAATACCTCGAAATCATAGTATTATACACCGAGAATCTAACACGGCAATATTCTTAATACAAATGGTTGAAAACTGATTATCTTTATTTAATATTGACAATAAAATCTACTCAAATAATAAAGATTATATAAATACACTTCAAAACCTCAAAATCTTGCCAAGTATTTTTTCCAGTTTCTGGTGAAAACAGATTTGAACACTTTAATTAAGTACAAGTGACTTTTCCACAAGATGTAGCAGCTTGTTTTAAAGCAATAATTCCTTAATATTTATTTTAAATACATGCCAGTTCCAGTGACAGATTATATTACTTAAAACAATGACAAAATATCTTGTTATACGAGAAATAATCTGCCAGTGGAACTAGTAATTTATATCTTTATTCAAGATTTATTTACTTAAAACAACCTCCTACATCTTGCAGAAACTGTTTTTAAATAGTTCAAACACCAAATATACAACAAATATAACAAAATATATCTTATTTCAAGAGTACTGAGATATTTGCAGCAGAAACTTGACAAAAATAACTGCTAAGATTTGTTGTTTTTGCAGTTTATGATAGGCACACATATTAGATTTGGCATTTTATACTACAGTATATTCACATAATACTAATATTTTAGAATCTTATATTCCCACAGTTTTCTGTCCATCTAGTGCTGTCCAGTATTTGTCCAGCCGTCCTGGGGTGAAGCAGACTGAGGACGAGGAGGAAGCCAACGCTGAGCTGCTTCACCGATACAACATGGTGACTGCCAATCGCAATAACAGCCAGTTAGACGAAGGATTCGTGAACAAATGGTGAATTCCCAGAAGGCCCAACTTCCCCGCTTTGGTCTCCTCAGCTGAGCTCATTGTTGACCATGAAAGGAGGTAATTTAAGCCAATTGAATGTCTATGTAATGACTCACCCTGCATGTGAGGAGAGCAAACACAGAGATGCAAGAAAAAAGGGACCGGTCAATGTTTATTTGTAAGTCATCCTCAGCTCAGATTACAAAAAAATAAATAAAAGTTTACTCAGGTGGAGCACTGAAACGTACAGAAAACTGAAAAACAGCTGAAACACTGAGTTCCTTTAAATCTAGACTAAAACTTCACCAGTTGCTGTTGAATCACAAATGAAACATTTATCAACATATGTTATGTCTTTCAATAGCACTTGATAAAGAGTAACATTACTGGTTTTTCAACTGGTGACTGTATGATGTTTTTATGACTTTTTATTTTTGTCTGCCTTGTTTCTGAAATGTAAAACTAAGATTAATTGATTGATATAAAACTGATTCTGTACACAGGTACACTGCAAAAACACCAAATCTTACCAAGTATTTTAGGTCTAGTTTCTATCGCAAATATCTTAGTACATTTGAAATAAGATAAAGCTTACAGATGAACTCAAGCTTATTGTTTTAAGTCAGTTTTATTGACTTAAAATTTACTGTTTTAGGTAAATAATTCCTTAATATTAATGAAAGAGTTCTGGGTCCACTGGCACTGTTGCCTAGCAACGCCAGTCAAGCCCAGCCCGTCACCTAGCAACCCAGTTCCAGTTCAACTGCCAGATTAGTCACTCAAAACTGTCTTATTACAAGTGACATAGTCAGCCAATGTCAGTACGTTTTCATCAATATTAAGTAATTATTGAATTAAAACAAATTCCTATGTGTTGCTGAAAAGTTACTTGTAAGTTAATATACTTGAACTAAGACGAAGCTAAGATATTTGCGCTAGAAACTAGAACAAAATACTTGGCAGGATTTGGTGTTTTTGCAGTTATATATTGCTGCTGTATATAAAAAGGAGATTTTGAAGAATTGAATCTGTATTATGAGAATATTTATTGTCAAAATTAAATAAGAATAATAATCTCATTGATTCATCTTTCAAGAATTAATATTAAGAATGTACTGGTGTGAGATTGTAAGGTTTCACAGTATTTGCTCAACAGTCTTGAAATATCCTATGTTATTTGTTATTTTACACTAGAAAATGACTAAAATTACTAGGTAAGATTTTGTGTTTTTGCAGTGTAGACATAAAACTCATCCAGCTTTGAATAAAAGTGACCAAAACAGAAGCTTTTATCTATGTAGATATGAGCTATATTTAGCGCAGAAGAGCTGTAAAAACCTTCTGCTTTATGCTAAAGCTTAGCAAGCGATGCGTCCACAGGCCTGACCTCACTGAGTTTGTCAGCATGCTGTTGTTGCAGGATCCTCTGGGTTCCTGTAAAGGAAATGACTCAGTGATACGAGTCTCGAGCTCATTCCTGGAGCCCTGCGATAGCCCACATGCGTATCAGGGGATCCTGATCCTCATTTCTGGACAGAAGTTTCCTTTTGTTTTAAAAAAGTAAATAAACTTGCCCATAAACCTGTTACAATAAAGTTTTCTGTGCCAAGAAAGAAAAAAAATGTCGGCCAAACACCAGGATTTTGGAAAACCATCACTCAAAAAACAGTGAGGTTTTTTTTTGAGTGAGGTTTTTGCTCCACATTTTGTGCCAGAACTAAAAAAAATATATACATATAATTAAAGTTATTACTAGTTGCCAACTCAATTAGGGAGTTGCATAAATGCCAATCAAAAAATCAGACTATGTGGTTTCCCTGGTTGCTGCAGCTCTGTCAGCAGCTCACAAAAACTGTTTTGTACACAGTATTTTTTTGTATGTTCTACATTTTTCTTCCCGCCTGGTATTGCACAGTACGTTAAGTCTCAGCATGTTTAAACTCAAAGCCTTTCAGCTGAATAAGAGGAACGCTTTTGCTGCAACCATGAGTGCAGCAACTCAAAATTGCAGAAATGGAAAGAGACAGAGACACTAGTTTACAGCTAGCATTAGAAACTGCAGCTGAGTGATTCTTTAATCAGCACCGGCTTCAGTTGTACTGAAACTTCAGACTTGACTTGGGATGCATTCACACCAGTCCAGTTTAATCTGCTTAAATAAAACTGTTTGTTTGTCTTGAAAGTTTGGTTTGTTTGGGTTTGAAGTGCGAATGCTAACCGAGCTCTGATGCAGAACAAGAAAATCAAACCTAAAATCCGCCTAAAAATAATAAGTTCTTGTTCAGTTGAGGTGAACTCTGGTGAAGCTTGAATGCATGTGAATGCAAAGCAGACTGGAGGCCGCTTCAAAAGCAGGAAGCAGACTACAATGCAGGGCATTGTGGGTAAGTACAACCAAAACAAACACGCAATGCTAATATTAGCGGGAGAAATGACTCCTGGTGTTTTAGTAAAGACACAAAAGAAAACCGCTAAAATCTGATGCCACTCCATTTTTGTTTACAGAAGTTGTACTCAGTGTCTTCTTGAGAGATTTTTGTGTTGTTTCCTTCAGTAGCTCTTGGTGCAGCGCCCCCACAGGTGGGGAGGGGAATAGGTTTTCTAAAGACTTCAGTTGGTTTGACACACTGTAGTATGAAAATGAACCACAGCAGCTGAAAACGCAACAAATGTTGCAATTTTTGTCCCAAATTAATGAGAGTCTACCGGACTTTCAGGTGTGAAAACACCCTTAAACTTCGACTTTGTCCTTTGAATTCAAATGAACTGATGTCTGCTGAACTACAACGCTCCTAAAAGTGGCTATAAATGTTGAAGCATTGTTGTTATGACGCGCTGAAGGGGGCCTGTCAGAAACAGTAGGAGCTTCTTAAAGAGACAGAGACCAATTTCAAGGCGTCAGAAACAACTATGATGTGAAGTCAAATTTCTTTGAAGTTATTTTTGATGTCTGCAGCATTTTCACAACAACTGCAGGTGACATGCTTACTTGATTGTGCAATAAATCATACAATACCCATCCTTTAAGTTGAATGCAAACCACGGAGAGATAATTTCAGTCATTAGAGACTAAAGCAGGATTTGATATTCGACTTTCACCTGGAAGAAGTGACTGGTTGTGAACATCTGTGCCATGCCAGATCCAAACAGAGCCCGAGAAAAAACGTCACCTCGAGCAGAGAGGCTTTAAAGACGAGAAAGGAATTTAATCTCTCCTCCTGAGAGCGTTGTACTTTTCCACTCCGACTCTAAATGAATGGGGCTTGTTTATACTGCCTGACAAACTATTTTGGTACAAAAATGAAGCTTTTTATGGGATCTAAGATATCAGACATAGCAGAACTTAGTTATGTCTCCAGAGATGGGAGTTTAGAAATGTCTTCAATGACCACATTCCACTTCTCCTTTGGTTGCATTTTTTGTTAGTTTCTTTCTGACGTTTCATTAAAAATCCTTCTGCCACGTTCACGTCTAACTTGACCAGACTTTCCTTTTTATTTGGCTAAGCAGAGACGGCGGCCATGAAAAGCAGTGACAAAGCTTAAAACCGAGCAGAAGAGTCACAAACTGACCTGTGAATCTTGCCTTCACAGGAACAGCATCACTGAACTGTGGGTTTCTGCTGCTTCCTGTCTGTTAAACCACAGTCAGAACAAAATTTCTTTCTCTGTGTAACAACGGAAAGTTCTCAACTCCCCCTCCTTCCTTCTCAAACAACAAACCACCACTCTGATAGGTTCAAGCCTACCAGACATATAGCATTTCCTACATGAATCATATAGCTGCTAGATTTATCTGCAGCGGTGACGTAGAACATGCAAACGGTGGCGCTTTCTTAAAAATAAATCAAAGGGTGTTTCGCTAAAAGTCACTACATTTGGGTGTAAAATAGCAAAACTTTGATCTGATTAGCAAGAAATGTTGGATTTTAACCTTTTGACAGGAACGTATTCAAAAAGACCTCAACGTTTTTAACTAAAAGATGACATCTGCCCACATGGATGACACTTTAGGTAGAAACTAACAGCGCAGCTAAACCCCAAACCATGTGTACACGCTCACATCCCTAACTTGGCTCTGAGTCAGTTTCATGCGAATTCTGAGAACGAACTATCAAGTTCCTGTCATCAGGGCTTTCTCGTATGTCAAAATGCGACATAGGTCAACCAACACACAAACACAGTGTGTGTGCAACTGCTGAAGCACTTCAAAGTCCTTCAAAAACTCTATAAATAAAACTTAAATTGTGGTTTTGAAATGTGTAAAAACCCAACCAATCCTTCAGTTAAAACCCAGGAAGTGTCATTGAATTTAGCCGTCGATATGTCCATGCTGTGGAAAACATCAGAGTCAAAACTGCCCCCACCAACCTATTTCTGTAATGTGGCAACAGGCCACATGTCACCGATAGGAAGAACCACGAAAAGTTGTGAAAACGGGACAGGAAATTGCAGAAAAGTCTCAGAAAAGACCACTGCGGTGTTAAAACATCACAGCGTGATGCGCTGCTGCTGCTGCTGCTGCTGTTTCTGATGTCCACACAGCTGCTGCACGTTTATCACAGGATCTGGATGTTTTTATTTAAGGATTGGAGTGAGGATTATCTGCATGAGTTAGCGCAGATAGACCTCTCTGTTTTCTGATTAACACTTAAGGAAACATCAGCAGAGGTGATGGTACATCCTTAAAGCTGAAGTAATCTGCTATGAGTGATGCAACATTAAATACAAAACAACAAGCCGCTGCAGGTTGGTTATGCAACATGGCTTGTTCACCATCATCTATTTGATTGGCTCAAAACAACTTCTGGTTATCACAGGCTTCACTGTGGAACAAAAGGCAAATATAGTATCAATAATGTGCAATATTACAGTTGCATTTTAAGTTGTCTATAAAAGCAGGTACGAAATGTTCCCCTCGCCGGGTTCATCTCGATACAAAGTCTGTGAGAAACATCCTGTGGCTGGCACCACATTGTGCCTGAAAATGTTGGGTACAACACATTGCAAAGATACAAAATGACAAAAGGAGCAAAATAAATTTCAAACACAATCCCCACAAAAAATAACCGTATTGCTCAGGTTAGGTGCTGCTTATTTTGCCATTTTGTACCTAAATGGTCCATTAAATTAGCCATCAGTTTCTACCCACCAGAGGATCTTCTGAACCAACTTTAATTGTAATTTAAAATAAATTATTTTCTGTATTTGGCTTTACTCTTTGGTGAAGATAAGCAGTTAATATAGTTGGTTTAATCATATTTTAGGATAATCAAAACTGAAAACACCTAAACGAAGTAAAACAAACAGATCTGCCATTATTTGGATATGTGGGAATAAAGTCGTCTTTTTTCTTTAAACAGACGTCAAATCAACATAAGGGACAAAATAGTAATACTTAAAAACACAAAGATATTACTCTTTACCCACATCTTTTCCCTAATCTCCATAAACATTAGCATATCTCTACCACAAATTTCAGATGTCAGTGAAAGCTGATTCAGATGGCTAAATGTGCCACTGAGTCTGCATCAATAATGCCTACATATTATATCCACTAATCTTTGGTGCTACTATTTCATACCTTGATTTAAAAAGCACTGACATTTTCAACCATTTTGTTTCAATTTACTTAAATCATACGTTGGTGTATTTTTCTTATGCTTTGTTATTTCCATGAATTGGACATAAATGATCCATAAAAATTATAAAAACTTATTTGTAACAAAACTCAGCTGTGTAATATCAAACAAAACCTTTGCATTACACGCCATTCCTGAATATTTTTGCTCTAATCCCACATTTAATCCCACATCTGAACCACCTCACTCTTGGAAATATGAACGATTATAACTCAAACCAAAATGACTGGAAGTGACCTTCAGCTGGTTAAAATGGTTACTGGGAATCGACATGTCTTTGCAGAAGACGAAGAAACAAAATATCTCCAAGCCAATCAGTAGGAAAAAGAAAATAAAAGACTTAGTTTTGTATCAGAAAATCCAAAACAACCAGAATTTAAAAGGTATTCTTCCAAACATGACAGCATTGCTTCAGCTCAATTACAGTCTTTTCTTTTTGCGTTATTCATCTCAAAAAGTATCATCTTTGATAGCATCTACATGGCTAGTCACTCCATTTTTACTAGTGAATAAAAAACATGCAAGTCAGTACATGAACGCTGGTTGCTTCTTACTGCCCAGCTTAGACTCTCTTCCCTCTGCTGGTGTTTGGCTGTCGAGTGGCAACTACCTGAGGCTTAAAGAGACGGGAAATTCTCATTTTCCCTTAGAAAACTTGGCCAAATATCTAATTAAAGATAAAAACAGACTAAAGCATGATTTTTTTGTTTCAGTCTCAAGCACATTAGATTAGATCGGTGACAGCTGGAGCTCGAAGTGTTTACATTCATACCAACATGTTACAGCACAGGGCCCAGTGCTGGGAAGAGAGGACACAATACCCAGAAAAATACCTGCAGAACGCTCCAAACCTGAACAGAAGAGGTGAAAAAGGCGACATCCCTCTTTTACTTCAAAATGTGAACATCAACTACGACACAACAGCTTGTTACCTTCAAGGGACAGAAATCGATTTGTAGTTTGTCTACAGTTTGAACTTTGCCATAATAATTTCCGTACGATGATGTGTTTTTAGTACACTTTGAGGTATGTGCTCAGATACAGCGCAGGAGTCTCAGTGCTCCAAGTCGGAGTCGAGGCCGGATAGGGACCCGGTTGCGCATACCAAACAGGTCTGGACACACGCAGGCGCATGTGTCCACCCACCGTCAGGTATGCAGAAATATCTAACAGGGAACACACCTTGGGATGGAGCAGGCAGGGAAACAATAATGATTTCTGTTTTATGCGTCAAGCTTTTCCGACAACAGCAGCCTGGCATTCTGGAAACGACTGTTTGCTGTTCTTCCCCACAGGCATGAAGGAGGTATATTGGGCTGCAACAATATTTATATATCTGGAAGTCAGATCACATTTGGGTTGCAAGTTGTAAGAACCTGAGAAATTTGCCAATTAATGAGCAATACAAAGTATTGGCAATACAAGGCAACAACAATGTATCTCAGAATTCAAACAGTAGAAGTAAAGTAATGCAGAAGTACAGGTTGCATTTATTTCAGCTACTTTCACAGACATGTTTTTAAATTAAATGTTGATGAGAAACCCTTTGATTTCCCAAGTGGAAATTATTGTTTTAGGTTTTTTACTTCATAGTTGTGTTAAATGTTTTCTAAATCTGCCAGTTAATGCATAAACTAACAAAACAACTAGCTAAATAAACTAAAATGGCCACTTATTTCTTTTGCAAGTATCACACAAAGTATGATATACATGTTACCAAGAGGAAAATATTCAGCTTATCTTTTACTTTGAGATTACATCTCATGTTAAAGCTAAACTAACACAGATTACCTTTTCTCCAAATGTGTATCCTAACATAAAAAATGTTTTAAACATAAAGTAGCTCAGTACAAAACTGTCTTTCTTAATATTAGAGAAAATTAGATTTAAAGAGCTTTTTTTCTGGCAAATACCATGTGCTAAAATGAAGCTAACAAAGTATTAGCATGAACGATAGTATTAAACTATAAAACTGACAGTTGTCTATTCCAAGATTTACAAAATGTACACTAAAAATGTATTTTAAAAATACCTCTTTAAAATACAAAAGAGGTATTTTGTTTTTTAAGTAGGCTTAAAGAAAAACCAAGCTAGCTAGCTAGCTAGCATGAGCAAACAGAAAGGGCAAAAGTAAATAATAAGTTAAACGTCTTAAGATTAAAATTACTTGCTCACAATTCCCCTCAAAGCAAGTAAAACATTATTTATTTGATGTATTTAGTAATATTGATGCTAAAACCAAGCTAACTCTCATACTAATGGTAGTAAGAGGGTTACAGACACTGTTTGAGACATTAAGAAATTTATACTGCTGTATTTACAACTATTAGATAATGCAGAGACCTGTAAGCAAAACAAATAGTACACAACAGTTTTAAAAATGTGTTGTTTCAATATCACTAATATGTTCTGTCTTTTAATAAAAGTCTCAGAGTGAATGAAAATATCTCGTTATATGGATTATAAAGCAATATTACCCCTCTCCCACCTGTTGCTGCACACTGATTGTTGGGAGAATATTTTATTTTGGCTTTTTAGATATATTTTCAGTCCTGTAAGACATTGACAGTTGCATGTCTGCATTTATGTATCATAATAACAATGGACATAAAACAGCAAAATAATATATATTTTTTACCTATATAGCCATATAATAAATGCATTTTTACTGAATGTTATCAGACACTCAGTATCTCACTCTGGCCAGGGCTAGTTGAAAAGTTAAACACAGCAGTTTACACCTTCTGCAGAGCTGTTCTTAAAACTTCTGCAGCTCATGTTTTGGTTTAAGAAATTATAATAACTTAATCAGCTCTTCCCGTCTGATCACTGGTGAAGCCCTAGATAGGCCCACTCGCTCTGAGACAGCCCAGCTCCCCTCCAAGACTTGAGTCTTATCTGATTTCACACAATTGGATACTGGGTCAGAGTGGTGTAAGGTGTCACTCTCCAACATTTCTATCTAATCTTGAAGCCAGTAAATGAGGCCGGTTCCAGGATCTGAGCACAGAAGTGCGGAGTCACTGCATTTTGAGATGCATATTTTAAACACTAGCAGAGGAAAAACTCGCACAGCGATGTGACTCAAACTAATGACCGTGAGGGTTGCATTCTTTATGTATTACGATGTTGATTCTAATTCAAGCACTCGAGCCTGATTTAAAGCTGCAGTAGGTAACTTTTATGAAACTGTATTTTTTACATATTTGATAAAACTGTCACTGTATCATAACAGTTTGGAATAAGACAGATAATCTGTGAAAAAATTTGATCCTCTGCCTTCTCCCAGTGCCAACTAGAAACAACCAATCAGAGCCCAGAGACGGGTCTTGGCGCTGTCAATCACAATCTGGAGTAGCGCTGCAGCTAGCATAGCCTGTTGTGAATGCTAGGGTAGGTAGCATGGCCAAACATTACAGTGGATAAACAGTTTTCCTGCACTGTGAATTTAAAAACTATTCAAACCTGAGATAAAATGTTCCACTAGATGTTGTTGAAACATTAAAACATAATGTAACTTTAATAAAAAAAAATTCTTTTTACATATTTGTTGAAAGGACCTGTCGCTACATCAAGACAGTTTGGTATGAGACATTGATTGATTGATAGCGCTAAGACCCTCCTCTGGGCTCTGATTGGTTGTTTTTGGTCGGGAGCGGTGCATTTCTTCACATGGCAGTAGAAATTCAGGGAAGAAATGGAGGAGATGAATTTTTTCACAGATTATCTGCTTCCTAACAAACTGTCACAGCATTCTTTGTAAAAGTTACATACTGCAGCTTTAAATATTTTCTACAACTTGGTCTGTATGCCAACAAATTTAATCCCGCACACATCATACAATGGTTTATATTACTCATATGGAGAAGTGTTTGAGACAGAGCAGGAAGCAGAAGGACAGTCTGCCTGGGTAGGTCAATATTTGAGAGAGCTTTATGAAATATACTTGTTTATGATCGTCAGCCGATGAGGAAGGTGCAGCGTGGGTGCAGGAGATGAGGACAATAAACTACCTGTTTAGACACAGAAGTGCTGAGCGGGGTTCATATAGCGAAATATTTACACTGCAGTATTGTTCCACCATATTAAGGATGTACAATAATTACACGAGAAGCAGAGGCAAAAGATAAGAACATGAGTTCAACCAAACGTGGCATTTTTCAGGAAGATGGACGCAAGTAAGGAATCAGTTTATCCTCTGGTGCTACTATGAATAAAGAGGCCCGACAGTCGGTCTCCAGAAGGGCCGGGGTTGTGTTATCCTGATGAGAATCACAATGCAAAAACGCAAAGGTAAACAAGGAGTGGCTGTTGCTTGGGAACACACAGAGGGAGAGGGCTGTAAAGCAGGTCCTGCAGTACGGCAAAGAGAGAGCAGGTGGGCCTCAAACTGCTTCTACCAGCACAGGAAATCCCAGTTAGCAACTGGACTCACAAAAACTAATTAGTAAAATTTTCAGGTAAGTGTGGGTCAATTGGCGGTGTCAAGGTGTACCGCTAAAGGTTTCTGCTCTACAAATTAAAGTCCTTTTAATGAGGTACCAGAGAAAGCATAGGAATGATTGCCGTTTTCTCCCCTTTTGTTGCTGCTGAAAGAAAACGAGTCTTTTTTTTCCAAACAGGGCTGGACGATAAGGCTGAAAAATTTATCACAATGTAAGTGTTTCAAATCCGTCAATATCAGTAATTATTGATTTGTTGTTTTTGTTTTAAATATCTTAAATACTACCAAACTGGTGGCGTGATCTTTTCTGTTTTATCAACATTTTTCACTACGCAATGTTGCATTTTTATTTTTAAGCAGTTAAAGGAAAACCTTAAACTGCTGCTGCGGAAGTTACTTCACAGGGTGTTGCTAGGTAACCAAAGAGTGAGTGAGTTGCTAGGTAACCACAGAGTGAGTGAGTTGCTCGGTAACCACAGAGTGAGTGAGTTAGTTAATTCCACCAACTTTGATTAGCTCGCTGTGAGACGTTGAGCAGATAAAGCCTTTCCTCTAAAGCCTACATCTCCCAGAATGCTGTGCGGTTCTAAATCAGAGTTCAGTCAATATTGTATATATTGAATATTCTATCAGATGTATTATTTATTTATATTGATCATGTGTTCATCACAATATATACTGCTATTGATTTATTGTCCAGCTTTACTTTCAAATAAAAAAAAAAGACAAGTTCATCATTTTGGAATATTGTTGGTCATGGAAAACATCGACAGTCATCGCTTGGAAAGAAAAGATAATGCTGTTTAAAAGCCACACGGCATTTAAGCTAATGTCACGCTATAAAAAGCACACCATGCTAAATGCTTCTACCAAATTTGGTTCATCTACAATTTTTTTTAGCCTGTGTGAAAGCCAACATAGCAACAACTATAAAAACTGTGTTATTTTAGAAACTTCACAAAAATAAGTAAATTGTTAATAGCATGAAACTTTATTTCTACTGCCCCATAATAAGTCAGAAGCTAAAAAAAGAAAAGAAAGCTATTCTACTTTACAACATCACAACTTATCCTTTCTCAGAAAAATGTGAAACATTATCAGTTCTGCAGATTGTAACTGGAAATAAAATGCAGGTCTGCAGCATGTACAATTTATATGTTGCATTGTTTTTATGTGCAGTTTCCTGAAGATATGACGACTGCATGCAAAGGGCACTTACCTAAAATGCAGCGTAAAAGCTCTGACACCAAGGCTGTGCATGAAAGTTTATAGACAAATACTCATGCAGGAGTTATTTAAAGCCATGGCGTTCATGCATTCACATCAAAAAGAAAAACTGTCCTCTTTAAATATTACTGCAGAGAAACTTCAAAATAAATAAAACATTTACAAGTCACCCACATCGTTATAGTTTTAGAAGAAAGTCTTATTAAAAAATGTGTAGTTAAAGTTGAGCGTAAAGATAAACATTTAATTGATAAATACACCGTTTGGTTTTCCATACGAGAATCTGCTGCTGATGCTTGCAGACAGTCATCACTGCAGCTGGATGTCTGGGGCAAGAATGTCTGGAAAACATGTGGGAAATCAATTTCCCTCTGTGCTTAGATCAAAACAGATCGTTCTGTACCACACATTGTTTAAATCAGCACAAGATAAAGCCTATTTCAGTCCTAATAAGTCAGTTTTATGTTCACACACATCTCGCACAGGGGAGTGGATTTCTGCATGACGTTACCTCATGCAGGGTGGAACCACATGATTGGAAAGAACAACACTGCACCATGGATGTGTTTTCAGGCCACTTCAGAAAAGCAAGCATAAAGGCATAAACACATCATATTTCTACAACCAGTGCAGTTGCAAATGACTCGCTTGAAGACAGAGTTGAACGGAGATCTGTAATGGAAATTTTTATGATGCTCTGCATGTTGCTTTTATCTGGGATGAAATAAACCTGCATCTCAAAGCTGCCTTCACCCACGCAAACGCTCCAAACAAATTATAGCAGATAAACATATACGACCTCCAAGTTGATGACATAAGGTATAAAATTATAAAGGTATGGAAAACTGTCTGTTTTATGGTTTTTACTGTCTGATTTGCACCTCAACGAAGAAGAAAACTGTTTTTATTTTTCAACATAGCGTCTGACAGGATCCTTCACTTGGCTGAAATATTATTCAAAGTAAATGCCTTTGATTAAGACTAAGATTATACAATACCTAATTTAACGTTTCACATAACTGTACCTAAATACCTTAGATTACTATCAGGGTTAGGATTGCAGCCATGTTGAGAGACTTTGCTCTCAGAAGCATTACATAACCACAACACGTCATAAAAAGGTGTGTCACAATGCCCCATATATCTCATTTATGGGCATTTTGACCCTCTTTCTTTTCATCTATAATCACAAAACCATTCCCTGTCTGATGTACTCTGCCTATGAGATGAAAAAAAAACAAGTTGAGCAAACAAGCTTAATTTTTAGTTATTGATGGCTTTATATTAATGTCTTAAGCTTTATCTAAACATCTTCACTATACCAAAAGTGAAAATCTGAGACAGATAAAGAAAGAAGTTAATGATCTGTACTAGAATAAGGTCAGTACACTCTAGGAGTAAAGAAAGGAGTCTGCTTTTATTACACTACAAATAGAGATGTGGCCGTCCAATCTAGTATAAATATCATACTTGATAATGAGGTAATTCCTGGAGTGGATAGATCTATGTCACATAGATCTGTAATCTTTAAATTACAGTTCTCTGTTTAATACAGAGAATACTCCACTGCTTAACGATATTTTAGAGTTAAAAATTAGGTAATAATAAATGTTGATGTGTTTTGGGAAAATGTTTTAGGAGAACTGCAAGTTGTCACAATAACAACTCCAAGAGTTCAACAGAGAAGCCAAAAAAGCAACAGCTGGAACACAAAACCTTATTTTATTTATTTCTTTACTTTTAACATCCATCTGTCAAGAAGCACACATGATTTGGAAATGCAGCAGCCTGTTGGAAGTTCCTCACATAAGATATGGGGCATTTACAACCTAAAAGTTCAACATAGAGGCTGCTATAACAGCTAGCAACGCTAACCGCGCTAGCTATGCTAATCGCTAAACGCTTTTAAAACCGGTTATAAGCATCGACATCATACATTGTCCTTCTTTTATTGACAATTAGGATTTTAATCAAATTAGAATGAGGTTTTTGTCAGACCTTTTATCAATAACACAGTTAGGTTTTGTGAATAGATAAGTAAACAATCGCTTTAGTCAGGAGGGAGCTAGCTAAAAAGTTGTTGGCTTGCTTTCTGTTGTGGAGTCTATTGCGCTCCACACATCCGTCCATTTTAGCACTAACTTTATTGATTAAACAGCTTTGAAGCATAATGTTAAAACAGACAAAACCATGGTTATGGTATTTTGTGTTACCTTATCATTGTAACTGAAGGTATAAATTCCACAATAAATACATTTCCTAGTAAAAATGTCAGGGATTTATTGACCTCTAACTCAATTAAGAATATGGAAAATCTGTAACAGGATAAATCTCAGCCTTCCATTCCTATTCAGTTAAGATTTATCGAAGTGAAGGAGAAAAATAGACTATTAAATAATAGCCATTAAATTCTGAAGGGAAAAATCTAAGAGGTGAATCATGGATTAAAATCTAAATACTCTGCATATCTCAGGTCTGTCTTGGTAAAAACATTCTTCAGATTTGATGATCACAGCTGTGTATTACTGAGAAAAGGTCGGCCAGTCCCAGCATGTTCCAAGTATGAGAGGGTTGCAACACGGAGACACCATTGCTCAATCAATTTAATTTTATTTATCAAGGGAGGGCTTCTCTCTGTACCTACTGCTCAAATGCACAACTGGATACAGAATGTGTCTTGCTCAGAGGCACAGTAGCTGCTAAAGCAGAAGAGAAAGTTAAACATTAACTTTCCCCACCCAGATTTCTTCTCTTTTTTTTGACAGGAATTAAACTTCCCATTACACGTTCTCCGACCGTTAAGCCAAAATCCATTTCAGGGAGAGATAATAGCTTCTAAAGAGACATGCAAAATAGACTTACACTTTCTCATGTTAATATTTTCCATCTACGTTGACCAAAAATAAGGTACTCTAGGGAAATAAAACAGAGTTTCACTATGAGTCTGATGTTTTCCTGCAGCTGCCTCAATTATGGGCCAGATGTCCTGGAACTACAGGTCACCTGACTGCAAGTAAGAGAATTTCAAAACTTGTTAAACTGGCCATAAACAACCCATTATGGCCGTACAGACCATAATAGGTGGAAATGATTTATTGTGGTAGTTTTATTTAGCTGATCAGCCTAAGACAAATGTAACCAAAGGCATGAAAACTTCTCAACTCCAACTCAATATTCTAAATTAATGGATGTTAGAATGACACTTAACACCAACCTACCATTTAGACAGAACCGTGAAAAAGCCCTACATGTCAACAGATATTGAGTTGGGTGGCGGTTAATAATATCAGCGGTTTCTAGACGTTGTGGGAAAATACTCTGACAGATTGTTCCTACTCCTTTTAACAAGTTCTCAGTAAAAGTTACCTGATTTTCTGAGAATCTGTAGACTACCCAGAATAAAAGCAGAGCTGCCCCTCCCCTACCTGTTGCTGCACACACCTACTCACTTTCAATAAAGATAAATTCACAGTTCAAGATGTAGCTTTAAAAGAGCATCATCAGCTACCATTATTTTGAAACTCAAAATAAAATAGCCTAATGTTCTCTGAAATACAGTTTCTACAGATCTGATAAGATTAGGAGCCCCTCCCCCACACGTTGCTGTACACGACCAGTCAGGTGAATGAACAAAGGCAACACTTTTAGATGACTAGTTATTAATATATCACTTTATTTATAAAGAAAAAATAACATTCTGCACAAAAAAACATATTTAACAATCAACCTCTAAAATCAGATGTTTATTCAGTTTTTTTAATTTTGTGTTTAAAATGTAAAAAAAAAAAAAAACAACATCCATGTATGTGTTGTTTTCGGAGTAATTCTCCCTTTTCTTTATTAAATAAAAGTATATTTTATGTGAATACAATAGTAGTATTCACATAATTTCTAGATTATTCTACCAGGAAAATCGACTATAGGAATATCTGGAGAGCTTGAGGTCCAAACTAGCAACCTAAAATCTCCTCATGACATTATTTCTGATGTCGCAGAACTAGACAGCCCAGATCCATTTCATACCTTAAAGGGATTATGAGGGATGATGAGTTTCTGTTAAAATCCAAGTGGTTACCTGCAGTAGATAATTATCTTCATTTAGTATAAATCCAGACTAACTGATGCCAGAACCTAATAGCTTGTCCAAGCAGGTTAACTTCTACGGTCTTAAAACAGCCTTAAACCTTCACACAGTCGTTGCTGCAGGATTGGGGCATTTATTTATATTTTTACAGAGAAGCCAGTGATTATTTACACAGGAAACAGAGGTTGGAGTCGGTGTGCCACCAATGGTCTTCCTGTAAGATTCTTTGATGAAAAAGTAAGGAAGTGGAAAAGTCAATAATATAACATTCACTTAAATCCATCATTTTTACATTACCTTACTTTAATTTTAGATAGTTACTCTAAAACAGTGTTTCCCAAGCCTGGTTCTCAAGGCACACTGACCTGCATGTTTCACAGAGGATGCTCATTGGTGCTGCACAACCCAGTACTTCAATTTCTATGTAATGGTTTCCATATAAATAATGTCTAAATGGAAAAATTACGATGTGTTAAACTGTTCTGAAAATAGCATTTATAATGTAGAAGTAGAAGTTTTGAGAGTCCAACCAACATTTATTTATCCTAAATGAAAACACCAAGCGCGTTATCTGCTACAGGTGAGATACTGACTGCTTACAAGCTTCTAACAGAACCTCAGTTTAAAAACCCTCGTTTACACATTTCTTACAGGTTGGATGTATAGTCTGCATGCATTTATCACAGCTGTCGTTTGTCCTAGCTGAACACAAACACTGTTTATTCTTTTCAGAATTTCTGCCTGGAACATGAAACACAACAATCCCTCCATTTTTACATATTTCAAAACTCTGAAGCTGTAGTAACGCAGCAAAACCCGCCTCCTCTGGTCCTCATGACGGACCTCCTCTTGCTACATCCCGGTCCGTTTGCCCAAGCCCTGATGATCTAATTACAGCCTAAGACTTGTTGACTTTGTATATAAAGAAGAGTCAACCTAAAACTGCCATCCTGTCCCCTGCCCTACTTCTTTATCAGCCCCCAAATGAGATTCACACAGTGTCGCAAAACAGCAGCTAGTCTGAGGCCATACTGTGAGGCACGAAGGCCTCATTTACAATACAAATCAGGGTGGGAAAAGAGGAGAAATTTAGGACAAATGCAAAGTCAGACCAGGTCAACAACAGAGTCATTCACAAACAAATGCTAAAGGCTGTGAGAATAAATATGCAGAAAAAAAATTACTTTCTCTCTTTCCCAGTTGAAAAAGCCCTGAGCTGCAGATAAAGAAATACAGCTCTGAAAAAAATTAAGAGGCCACTTCACTGAAAACCTCCTGGTTATTCCACCAAATACTGATTTCTGAACTCTTCCCGAGTTAAAACATTAGTCTCGCTGTTTCTAAATGAACATTAACTTGTTTTCTTTTTTGTTATTTTGGCCATTTCTCATTTTCTGCAAATAAATACAACATTTTTGCTGTTGTTGACATGTTGTCAGCAGTTCATAAAATAAAAGAACAATGTTCATTTTACTCAAACATAAACCTATAAAAAGTAAATCAGAGAAACTGATCATTTTAAGTGGTGTCTCATATTTTTCCAGAGCTGTATTTCAGCTAACGTTTTTATGAAAATGATGATTAATAATAATAAAATCCTTTCCGTAATTCAGTTTGTTTCAATTTGCTTAACCAAAGTTGAGCAGCTTCATCTCCAACTGAACTGGGTGTGAACGCATCTCAGGCTGCAAGCGTGTTTATGCTGCAGTACTCCAGCATGCACACTGTGTTTTTTGTGGTCCCCAAAAGTGCAGACTGGGTTTCTGCTGAAACAGGAAGCAAGCTTTTATCTCTGCTGCTCGGAGCAACTTTTAGAAACAGCTTCTTAAAAAAGTTAAGCAGAATCATTTGGTTCAAAGGAGGGTAAATATATAAAAAAACACAGATTAGGAGGAGGTCATCTTTACATACAGAAAAGAGGAAGCAAACAACTAAAGCTTAAACATCCTTCCACGTTACAAGAAGAGCGACATTCTGTTCTGGTGAACTTAAGATTTGATGCATGAAGCAGAGCATGACTGACTTTATACAGAAAGAACCGCTGGAGGCGAAAACCGCCACACAAACCCGCTTTTCTGACGTTCACCTACAGGACAGGGGAAGCCAGCGACAGATTAAAATCAATTTGGTCAGTAATTACTGATTAACACACCCTGAAAAATAGATGTGGGTTTGGTCCAGGGGCTTGCAAAACTCTGTTCCCGCCCTTGCTTCAACACCCCTTATAAGGCAACAATTTGTAAAAGAAATGAGAGAGACAAGCACATCAGTTAAAGATCGCTGTGAGCGTTTCTGAAGACAACGTGCAAAAACAAAAAAAATCAAGTTTGAAACCCTTTTTATAAGATAACGTTCAAAAACACAGTTTCTATAAAGCAGCTTAGGTTTAATGTAAACCACGTTGATCATAAAACAGTGAAATGCGTTTCACTTTTTCCATGATTAAGATGTGAAGCAGAAGTAAGCGTGGAAAAAATGAGAGGTTCTTCAGTTGAACTGGAATAACTTGTTAAAGCTCCCGAGAGACCTTTGACAGGACAAGGTGTGTAACTGAAAAATGTCATAAAGTCAGGTGTCAAATTAACTTATTTTCTGTTTTCAATGGGACTGTTACCAAATGTACACCCAATTTGAACCCAAATATGACAATCAAAGGTTAAATTTATAAAAATGTTCATCAATTTCTGAAGATTGGCTTCAAACATCACAACCAAAACGGCTTCAACTATCAAACTAAGCGAGAAGTTTACATGAGAGTTGTTCACAACTGACCTCAAAGACACTGGATTCGGATGACAGGATCCATTATAGCGATCGAACAAGAGTCGATCGCACCGACCATTGGAAAAAAAAAGACAACAAGAAGGTGAAACTGGGAATAATCCAAGACGTATTCAGATGAGGGGGAAAGGTGCCTGAAGCCGTGAAGTGGCCAGATCCACACCTCTTCCTCTCACTGACAAAACAAAAAAAAATTACACAGGAGGGGGGAAAAACACGACAATGCAATGGCTGCTGTTTGAAACAGGAAAAAAAGCAGAAGTGTAGTGAAGCAACTTGTCCTCTCCCTATGAGTCACGCAGCACGGTCGCCATTGGTAGAGACGGCCTGAGGCGCAGGGCCTTCACCTGGCCAATCAGCGAGGAGCATGCAAATGGTTTCAGGTGAGTTGTGCTTGGCGGCGGGGATTGGATGAGGGCTGAGAGGGGGAGGGAAGAGCAGAAACGACCAACATGGAGGCCACACCTAGAACGGGCTGAAAGACGATCAACGGGTTCCTCCAGCAGAGGCAGAGGAGTGCTGGAGGTGTAAGTAAACAATCAGACAGGTATGCCTTCACTTTAGACTTTGACCAAACAATAAGGGCCAAGCAGGTGATTAAAATCGTCACGAGAGAGAAGCATGCTCTGTCCCTTTAGAGAAGCATGCTCTCTCCCTTTAAAATATGGAAAGGGCATTCTAAGCATTTAAATTAATCAGTTTGGTGATGTAGTTTTATTATGCACCCATTTTCCAAAATATATTTTCTACGAACACTGGGGCAGCTCATTGTCAAGGTTATTGAAGTTAACTAAAACTAAATAACAAAAACTGAACATATTTTTATCAAAGCTGCAGTGTATAGAGTGTATGACAATATATTTTTGTACATATTTGTTGAAACTCTTTCTATCATGACAGTTTGGTATGAGACAGATAATCTGTGAAAAAACTGATCTCCCAGTGCTAGAAACAACCAATCAGAGCGAGGAGGCGGGTCTTAGCGCTGTCAATCACAATCTAATGTGATGCTGCTCATCTCTTTCCCTCACCCCACTTCCTTTCTGCTACATTATAGCTAGCATAGCATGTTGTGAATGCTAAGACTAGTTAGAGGAGATCTTTTCACACATTATCTGTCTCATGTTATAATATTAGGAAATAGTGACAGTTTTAACAAATATGTAAAAAAATTCTCTCAGTTACTTATTGCAGCTTTAACTGCTGAGTTTCCCCCAGTGTATTATAAGCCTGGCAGCCCGCCATGCTTTACTTGCCCCCCGCCTGGCTAAGCGTTCTAATTATTATTAGAAAAATAATTTAAAAAGTAAATTAAAATTTTTTTAAATTGCCAATTTTTATATTTTTTACGCTGGATTACAAGCGTCTCTGTCGCTCTGAGCATTTCACTAGCAGAGCAGATCTATTCCTAAAGGACAGGTTTATAATATTTAGGTTTATAGTTTATGCATTTAAAGCCGGGTTCTCTGTCAGATCAGCGAGCTGGATGTCGTTTGGACTGCCAGTACCGATCAGCTGCTTCCAGGGTCCTACAGACCAAAAGACCTGATAGCTCTCCATCTTCAGCTTGACAGCAACCATTCTGTCTGGTGCCCACCAGCTGATTCCAGGGTTGCTCCTAAATCAGGTACTGACAACCCTGTGTACAGCTTACAGTCTGTGTAGATGCCATACTGGGCCAGATAGTGCGACATGTAAAACAAAAGGATTCCTGGCTTGTCCTCAGGGATGTTTTACATCCCTGATCTTCAGAGTAGGGCTGTTGTAAATTAATATTTTAGTAATCAAGTCATCTATCGATTATTCTTACCATTAATCTAGTATTCGGATAAAAAATTATCAAATAAAATATTGATAAATCCCTAACAGTTACTTTTCTGTAGTTTATAAAATTAACCTGTAACAATAATAGCTCACTTTCTAAGTTAACCTGAAGAAAATTCATACAAAGATCTGAAATTACATTCAATTTAATATTAAAGAGGAAAGCTCACAAATACACTTATAAAAAATGTCTATACTCCAGCTTTTAGTGCATGTATTCATCTTCAGCCAGTTAAATAGATGAGTTCTCACCTTGCCCCATACCTGTCCAGCTTTGGGTTTGAGAATACGGGAAATGTTGTCTGGAGTGGTGGTGTGGGGATATTTACGCACCTTCCTTAGTCACACTCGGAAACTCATCTACCAGCCATGTACCGCCACGATGCGCTCCGCCACCCGTTTGTTCACACCGGGATGATATTAAATTTATTGTGCGGTTCTTCCGTAAAGCTACACCTATACTGTAACCATCAACTACTCCGCCGCCCGCCGTGTTCAGTCTATCTGCTCACCTGTATAAATACTCCTGCAGCGCTTCCAACCAGCAGCTCCCGGAGGAGAAATGCTGCCGTACTCCAGGCATCGCGCCAGTCATTTTAAGGATGTTTATTGGTCCCCCAAAAACGATAAAAACCCGGGCATTATCATCAATCAATAAAATCCCCACGGGCCGAACTTGAAAATTGGACGTTATGCCGCTAACACTTAGCTTTCGTCAACAACTCATAGGCGGAAGTGAGACCTCCGTGCAACGCAAATAATGTTCCGGCCGGAACACGGTGCGCTAAATAATAAAACATAAATTAACGAAGCTTAAAGGCAGGTAAATTTTCCTCAAGGAATTTTAATAATCGAGGTACTTGAATCACTCGAGGAATCGTTTCAGCCCTAAACCAAAGTATGAAAAAAATTTAAGCTACTACTACAACAACTAATAGGAACTAAACAAAAAGAAAAAAAGTAATACAAACTAGAAAACATACTAATTAAAACTAACTGATTTACCCGAAACTATTATAATCCTGTTTTTATTCACACAGAAACATTAAAGTGTCCTAAAATGCTCTTTTTATTCCTCCAGACATGTAGGTGGCGCTAAATATGGATTATGAGGATACACAAAAATATTCCAGACAAGGTTAGGGGTAAAACAAAACGACAACAAAAAATAGAATGGAGAACAAAAAAGATAATGTTTCATGTCATATACACCAAATTCTCTCTTTACTGTCTGAATATTTCAGCGGAAATTTAGACTCAGATATCGGGCATCATTTGGACAATTTGTTTTTGTGAATTTCTGCTCATCCTGTAGACCCAGTTGAACCCGTTGAAGCTGATTTCCGGGTCGCTCAGTGTGGTGATCTGCTGATGTAGCCCATCTGCTTCATGGCTTCATGTTGTGTATTCAGAGATAGTTTTCCAGATAAGTTACGAGCAAATACTTGTTATTTGAGCTCCTCGTCTTAACCAACTGCCTGTTCTCCTCTGACACCAACAAGGCTTTATTCCTACACATTTACTGGACTTTTCATCTCCTGTAAGCCAGAGAGATGATTGTGAATAAATAGAAATCCCAGTAGATCAGTGGTTTCTGACCAGCCTGACTGGAAACAACAATCATCTCACTTTTTAAAGCCACTTAAATCCTTTTTTCTTCCACATTCTTATGTTCGATTCGAACATCTTCATGCCAGAATAGTTGAATTGCCGCCATGTGATTGGCTGATTGATTGGTATTTACCTGCAGCTGAACCTCATAAAGTAGCAAGTGATTTTATATCTACTGAAAACTCTTATATTTTACATGTTTTCCTGAGTTTAAAGCATTTTGCTTTCAGGCAATAACATAAAACAAACTGTGAAAATATATAAAGAATATTTGACTGACAGAGGGAGAGCAAACTGTCTCTCTTCTTCACATTTACCAAAAAAATGTTGCATGTTTGATCTATAAAACATACAAAGTCCGTCACAGATGTGATCAGAAAGAAAGAAGAAAACTGCTTGTATAAAATTGTGTTAAAGTGAACATAGTAGCAGATAATGAAAATAATCTTTCATCAGAAGTGAACTTAAGCAAACAGGAAGTGGTGGTCTTGTGGTCAGTGTGTTGAGCGCTCTCTGCGT
Source organism: Poecilia latipinna (assembly GCF_001443285.1). NCBI lineage: Eukaryota > Metazoa > Chordata > Actinopteri > Cyprinodontiformes > Poeciliidae > Poecilia > Poecilia latipinna. The sequence continues at coordinate 69,275 of NW_015115093.1, forward strand.
CTTCAAACAGCAAGAACAAACTATATTTAACAGAGCCAGAAGTGAAGTATTTATATAACGGCATTAAGCCTAATTTGGTAAAGTGGAGAAAGAACAGATGGCTCGACTTTTAAAGAGAGACTAACATATTAAACGCCTCAGCTCTCACTGCAGCCAACAATGATTTTAGTTATTGATTGTTCTGACGATTAATCGGATAAAAACATTGGAACATTTTGAAATTTTTTATTTAAGCCTTTTTTAAACAAAGTGAGAAATATATCAAAGCATAATTCCTTTTTTAAAAAGGTAAATACTTATTTTATTGCCTTACTTTACGCTTGATCATTTTGTAACAAAAAACATACTTCATGTGAAAAGCTCACATGAAGTATGTGAGCTTATTCCTACACATTTACTGGAGTTTTCATCTCCTGCACTGATGTTCTGCTCGACTTGACATCAGTGCAAGTCGATTATTTTTTGGATTAACCAATTAATAAAAACATAGAAAAAGGTGATCAGTAGGAGATTTTATTTTATTTTTTATATAATTTGAACCAAGTGAAGCTAAAAGCCACTTGAGGAATTAGAAGTAGAACATATGTACAGAAAAACTTATTTTTTCTAAATCATGAATGCAAAATGTTTCTTTTTTTGTCCGGTTTTGGCTTGATTGCAGCTCTGATCTGAGTGTGTTGTTCTTTCAGTCAATAGCATCATCATATTTAATAAATACAGACAAATCTGTGAAGCAAAATGCCAGATCCTGATTATTTTTAAAAGCCATTTAGATAGTTACAGGCATATCAGTTTTAAGCAGTTTGAAAAGTATGGAGTCTGATTACTTTTCATTTTACATTATGATTAAATTTTCCAAGAGATTATTGGTCCATCTGTTCATCCATATATCTGTCCATTCATTCATTTATTCATCCATCCATTTCCATGTTTAAACCCCAAACACTGTTTTATATAAAATGTCCTCAGAACCAATTGAGGAACTTTGTTTTCATGCAGCAGTAATTATAATTGTAACAATTGTCGTAAGTAACTCATTTCCTACATTAATAAATGTTTTGATATGTTTATGGTATGTTATTCCGATCTACCAGTTATACCAGAATTAAAAATTAGAAACAAGCCAATATTTAAAACATTCACAGTAAAAAACACAACATTTTACCAAGTTTGTTGGTCTAAGTTTTAGTTTAAATGTCTTAGTACACTTGAAATAAGACAAAACTAACTTTCAAGTAACTTTTTGGTAAGATATAAGAGCTTGTTATAAGTCAATAATTCCCTAATATTGATTAAAGAAGCATTAGTTCCACTGGCAGATTATTTCACTAATATAATCGCTCATGTTATGAGTGAAATAATCTGCCAGTGGAACTAAAAATCCTAGATATCAAGAATATTTGGTAACATTTTATTTGAAGGGGGTTGAATAAGACTGTCATGACACTGTCATAAACATGACATAACACCTGTCATGAACATGAATGAGCCTTCATGAATATTTACAACTGTTGTCATAAAGCGTCATTCGGTAAATTATGACACTTTTTATACCAAGTTGACATTATTCAAAATGTCTTTGTTATGACAACTTGACATTAACCAATAAATCATTACCGTTTAAACTTTACCTTTAATAACATAAAGATACCTCATTTTTAAAGTGCGATCAGTAATACTTTTATAACAAATTTATATCAGTAATGATTTCTTGGTTAATGTCAAGTTGTCATAACAAAGACATTTTGAATAATGTCAACTTTGTATTAAAAGTCATAATTTACCGAATGACGCTTTATGACAACAGTCATAAATATTCATGAAGGCTTATTGATGTTCATGACATGTTTATGACAGTGTCATGTCAGTCTTATTCAACCCCCTTCAAATAAAGTGTTACTGAATATTTTTGGAAACTATGCAAACGCAGCAGAACATTATTAATATTTAATAGCCTCAGGGTCAGTAGTTTGCACACCTACTAAACCAAATCTGGAGTAAACTCCCATATTTTATGAAATCCATAAGAATTAAGGGTTTCTTTTAAAAAAACAACAGGAAAACAATTCTTTTTCTGCCACCGTTTTACAACCCTTCCAAGTTATCCTTTGTAATCCCCCCCATTATCACAGTATATCCCATCTCTGCTAAATGTTGGGGGTGAGAAAGGCAATAAAAGTGAAGATGTTCAAATTGCTTTTGCCTGGAGACATGTCAGTGGGATAAAATGAAACTCAACCTCTGTGTGAAATCACAAAAAGCCCTGTATCACACGCTGCATTTTTGTTCTACTTTGTTCTCTCTACGACAGCGTACCAACCAGAGCAGACAAAGAGCGAGCCTTGATGTGCGATCAGTGCGATCAGTGCAGAGACGTGTGAATGTGCAGACTACCTGAGAGGACACACCTCTCCTTTGGTGCAAAAGAAAGAAAACCAGCTCGCATGTTACTCTAGCTGTGAATAGCAGAGGCCATCAGGAAACAGAAAACAAAACAGGAAAACACAGCATAACTTTATCAAAACAAATTATAGCCATTTGTGGGTGCCAAATTCAAATGAAAAGATTATTAAAATGAGTTTTTAATGAAGCACTTGGGCGTAGTAGTTTGTTCTTCAATGCCTTTTCTTTCAAATCAACCACAAACTTCAACATCAGTTATTGGAATTTTAAGTGACAGTTCAAGGTAAAGTAATGCATGAATTAAGAGGAAGCAGGGCCGGATTTAAGAGAACAAGGGCCCCAGGGCTGGAGTCAGTTTTGGTGCCCAAAACAACATAAAAGAAAAACAAAAAGAGAATTTTACTCTTGTAAATTACAGTAGATTAACAGGAAGATCTACACATTACAGCTAAACCGTCCCATGTGAGATGGTTGGTCACATTAATACTCATCATGATCATGACAATTATTTATCATAGTCATCATGATTATGACTAATAATCATGATGATTATTAAATACCAATAAAGTACACTGAAGTTTGTGGATGTAATGCGATAAAATCTGAAAACGTTTAAGGGATATGAACACTTTTGTAATGCATTTTAAATCAGTAACCTATGAGTGTTAGTTTTTTTTCTCTCAAATGTTTCAGAAGCTAAGTTAGGACTGGGCGATGAATCGATATTAAATTGATTAATCAAATTTTTGGTTGTTGAAGATTTAATCTAAAGGAAGGAGAGAAAAAAACCACAAAAATTGATTAAAATCGGATCTGGTATTAAAAAAAAATTTATTTTTAACTCATACTGCCCTACGATGAGTAAGGGACAACATGACAATAAAAGCAACAATAAACTATTTATTAAATGTTTTTTAGGCAACTGTAAAGCTGTTACACAGCAATTATAGCCCCACAAATACTTGAAAAACATTCCCATTTGTAATGTGCTTCTTTAGGACACCAGCCACATAAACGAGTGCGATTTGCATCACTAAATTGTAATTTATTAGTATGTTATTGATGCTTTCATTGAACAAGAAGTGGAGAAAACTGTTTTGGCGAGTTTCAAACATCAATTAGAATTTATCATAGCAACAATAATCACGATAAATGATAAATGATACAATAAATGCCCGCTAAAGATTACTGTTATTTATTCTTAAAAGCATCCCTGAAATAAGCCTAAAATTCAATGCTTCCTTTTCCTTAGACTTGGCTCTGTTTCAGACAAACTTCTGAGCTACAAGCTGAAAGATAAATTTAATTCCCGAGCAGAGTGTTTTGGTAAACGCTACAGCTCTCAATAAGCTTTCAGATATCAGGAGAAGATCCTTCAGTCAGAGATACAGAGACGTTTAGAGGACATTCATGTATTTGTGCAGCTCAGAGGTCATACGATGCTCAAATCAGAGCTGTAAATATTTTTACCGAGGCAGTTAGATGTCTGCCAACGAGACAGAGGTGGATCATACAGGAGACCCTGAATGAGGTCAAAACCCGGGCAGCAGTGAGATATTTCACTTCACCTCGCTGATGGGGTAAAAATTATTGAGCGAGAAAACACTTCGATTCCAGATTATTGTAGAAGATTAAAGGTCAAGCGGCTATGCAGCATGCCAGCCGGTTGGGGTCACACTTTTTGTCGCAACAATCTAGTTGGTTCAGGAATCCGGCAGCTTGTGGTGTGATGTGGTTTATCATTCTCGGACAGTGACTGTGCTTCGTTTAGTCCTGAGCTGAGATGATTCAGTGTGCTGATGGAACAGGACTGCAGATAGAGAGACCCAACAAGGAGCTGTGTGTGTGGGAACCGCTGGAAAAAAGACAACATTCAGTATGCAGCAGAGTGTGAATCATTCATTATCACCTCTGAGCAGAGAGCAATGCAAAGATCACATGCCTGCGGCAGCGTTCGGCTTACCTGACGATGCTCACAGTAGTATGTGATATGAATAATGCACAAACATGCAAATCAATTCTACAAGATATAGAAACATTTTCACATGTTAAAGAAAACTTTTTGCAATTTAGTGGGATTTTATGTCAGAGCTGCGACATTAGACAGTGGAAGTGTAAATGGTTTTTTAATATTTTTTATTGAAAAAAACGCAAAATATTACCAAATATTTTAGTTTAATTCTAGTGCATATATCTTAGTACACTTGAAATAAGACAAAATAATTTGCAAGTAACTTTTCAGAAAGATATAAAAGTAAATAATCTTTAAAATTGATAAAAACAAAAAAGTATTAGTTCCACAGACACATTATTTCAAGACATTTTTCCCATGTTAAAAGTTCCACTGGCCGTGTTACCTAGCAATGCCAGCCAAGCCTAGCCTGTCACCTAGCAACCCAGTTTTAATTCCACTGGGAGATTATTTCACTAAAAACATGGGAAAAATTATCCTGTTATAAGTGAACAACTTGCCAGTGAACCTAGTATTTTTTCATCAATATTGATAAATTATTGATATAAAACAAGTGCCTATATCTTCATGAAAAGGTACTTGTAAGTCAGTTTTGTTTTATTTCAAGTTTACTCATATATTTGCACTAGAAACTAGATCAAAAATACTTTATATATATATATATAGATATAGATATATATATTTTATATCTTTGCAATTATTTATTTTTTAAATTCTGGAAAGTGTGTTATGGATTTGTATTCAGCATTTGTAGAAATCCTCTTTCACTGCCATTACAGCAGAATGTTTTCTTGGTATGTATCCACAAAGTTTTAACGTCCAAAAACGGACAATTTCCAATTTTTGCTAAATTAGCTCAAGTTCAATTGAATTGTGGACATAAATTTTCAAGTGTCACTAAAGATTCTCTATCTTACTTGTTTGGAACTTTGACTAGGCCATTCTAAAGCATATGCTTTGGTCTAAACCATTCCATTTTAGCCCTGCTGTATAGCTAGGGTTGTATTAGTAGATTTTGGAAGAGGTTTAATAGGGAAAAGATATTGAAAACTTCCAAATATTTATAGAAATATTCCAAAGTACCACCACAAAATCAATGCGTGCGATTGCAAAAAATTTATTGACAAAAATAATAATAACAAAAAAAAAAGATAATGAACAGCTGGCATTTCCTGTCCACTTCAACAATTGTGCACTACTTTGTGATGGCCTCTCACATAAGATCCCAATAAAATACCTGAATGTTTGTGGTTGTAGCAAGACAAAATGTAGAAGTTTAAGTGGTATGAATACATAAAATATAAGGGTAATTTCAACAGTTTTCATTGTACACTCCAGTTTGTTGTATCAATAAACCTGAAGGCCTGTAAATATGTTTAAAAATCCACCATGCTGTAGTTTTTATAAACAGAGATAAGATAGCATTGGGTTTACTGCTGCTCATTCCACATTCACACACATGCAGACAGCATCACATTAATAATTAAAGACAAGGAGCAGGCCAAGAATCCACAACATGAACGCCTCACCTCTGAGGGCCATTTGAGCCGCCGTCAGTCAGACGCGTTACGTCATTCACCACATCAAGCTGCTTCTCATGCAGGTGTAATAAACAAAGACTATTTCCAACAGGTTGTCTTTTTTGTTGATTATGCAAAAAACAAAAAAACAAAAAAAAAAACACAGACAACTGCATTGCTGTAGTTTCGGCTCATTATTTCTCAAGCACCATGACATCCGTAGAGTAATATACCAATATAATGTTAAATACAACTCAGTATTTGTCTTTTTATAACCAAGCTTTTTTAAGTTTAACCATGTTTATCCAGAAACATTTACTGAAAATCTGACTTTGCTGCACCGAAATGAGCCGTTATTTAATTTAATTAAACTCAACTAAATATAGCAAGAGCTTTAAAAGAAAGTAAGGCTGGACAATATGGCTGAAAAACTGGAAAAAGTTGTTATTGATAATTGTCAATATTTTTGTTTTAATTAACTGAAATTCTGCCTAACTGGTGGGGTGACCTTTTCGGCTTTATCCAGTTTTCCCTCCAACTCATTATTTTTCATTATTCTTAGGCAGATATTAGGCACAGTGGCGGAACATTCGCAAGTTACCTAGCAACAGGTTTGTTGCTAGGTAACTTGCTCACTCTTTGGTTACCTAGCAACAAGTTTGTTGCTAGGTAACCAAAGAGTGAGCGAGTTAGTTGATTCTGCCCACCTTGTTTAGCAGCTAAAGCCTTTTCCTCTGCCTACATCTCCCAGAATGCTGTACAGTTAAAATATTCAACATTGAGAATATAAACTATCAGATGTATTATCTATTGATATTGATCACGTCTATCGCAATATATTGTTATTGATTTATTGTCCAGTCCTAAAAGGAAGTGACCCAAATCCTGTTCTTATAACTGAGAATACATTTGTTCAGTCAAGCCAAAAAAATAAATAAATTTGAAAACTTGATCCATATCTTTCAATACAGCTAACATACACAATCATGTTCTAATCTCTGGGTTACCATCTGTGTCCTACACAAAAAAGACGACTTTATTTGCCTGATTTTAGTTCTTTATTTTATTTTAAGTTCTTCTGACTGAACAATTTTGGCCCATATGACAACAAGTTTCAACACCCCTTCTTTAGAGTATATGCTATTGCCATTAGCCTTGATTATAATATCCTGCACTGCAAAAACACAAAATCTTATCAAGTCTTTTTGGTCTAGTTTCCAGTGCTAATACCTTATTAAGCTTGAAATAAAACCAAACTATTTATAATAAGTAACTATTGAGCAAGATATAGGAGCTTGTTTTGAGTCAATAAATCCTTAATATTGGTGAAAAAGCATTGCTCCATTGGCAGATTAGTTCACTTTTCCAATGGAACAAGTACTTTTTCATTAATAATAAGAAATTGTTCTCCTTAAACAGGCTCCTGTGTCTTCCTGAAAAGTTATTTGTAAGTTAGTTTTGTCTTATTTCAAGTGTACTAAAATATTTGCACTAAAATCTAGACCAAAACTACATGGCAAGATTGTGTTTTTGCAGTGTAGCTTCTGTGTACTTAAATAATTAACCAAGCTTGAGAACATCTCGTCCTAAAAAAGGGGGAAAAAAGCATTCACCAGATACAAAAAAATAAATCATTTAAAGCTCATTATCCACTCTACCAGCTGTCTTTGCTTGAAGTTTGTTACATTATTTGGGAGTGCAAAGCGGACAGATCATGTGGCATCTTCAGACAAAGCTCAGTGTAAATCCGCACTGAGCTGACTCAGGAGAAGCCTTCATGATCCACTCACAACTGCCTCATTACCTCCAAGCAGACACGAAGAATAACAGGCTGAAATGTCATTATGTGCTGAAGCTGCAGACAAAGACAGCTTCTATTTTCGCAAGGAACTATTTTGTGCCTTGAAACGACAGTGAGCTAAAACATTACAAACTCAGCCACTCCTTAATGGGATTACATGAACATCAGAGATGCAGCTCAATACGCTGGCGGACCTGCTAGGACCACAGCGAGCAACATAAATATATTGCAGTAATGCGGTTAGCTGATCTCATGATGTCAGCATGCTGAGAGGGCCAACAGCATCCTCCCTGCAAACAAAGTCACACAATGAGCCACGGCTCAGTGTGTGTACATGACAAACAATCCTTGTTCTCAGCAGCAATATGCATTGTGATAGACACATGATCAATATCAATAAATAGTACATCTGATAATGTATTGAAAATACAATATACAGAATATTCACTGAACCCCAATCCAGAACCGCACAGCATTCTGGGAGATGTAGGCAGAGGAAAAGGCTTCAGTTCTTAAACAAGGTTGGTGGAATCAACTAATTCACTCATTCTTTGGTTACCTAGCAACTCACTCATTCTTGGGTTACCTAGCAACAACATGTTGAGTAACTTGCACAGCAGAATTTAACCGTTTTGTAACAGTGCCTCATAACTGCTTAAAAATAAACAATGGTGAGGAGTGAAAACTGTGGATAAACCAGTAGAGGTCATGTCACCAGTTTCACAATATTTCATATAATTAAAACACACAAAAAAAATTGTCAACACAACATTGCTAGTCTATTAACTCTATACCAACGTTTTTACCAGCGTTGCACTGAGAAGTAGCTCGTATAATGAGCTCAACTGATAAGCAGCTCCACCAGGTGTTTGCTAATTGCTGCTGGCTAGTCTGAAGGAGCTGAGTAGGGGAGTCATAGGGATGTGGAAGCTATGTGGAAGCTCTTCTGCAGCTCTGAGGAGCCACAGCTCAAAGGGGGCATTAGGTTTTGCACAGCTGAATGGTTGCCATGGAGATTAAAGGATTTCTCAAACACATTAAAGAATGAAAGCAAAACTCCAGGTATGTTTTGATGAGGGAATAATATTATATCATGATGCAAAACTAAAAAAGGTTGATTTTACATGATGTCCCTTTAAAACACTCCTTAGGAATGCCTCAAAGAACTTGCTGAAATGTCTGAGGTGCTTTCCCAGGCTCTAAGCTGCACGGTGTCTGATGGCATTGCAATCTCTGGGTTGTAAGTTTGATCTCCAAACACTCCACATAACATTCCAAGAGGGCCAGGAAAATTTTTAACTCGTGTTCAGGTGCCAAGTGTTCCAGGACAATCTGCAGATGTTCCCTTCCCACCCAGTTATTAGCATTAGAGTATGCTAATAACTGGGTGGGACTATCAACAGCCGATTCCTACAATACCAGTCTAACAGGCCACTTTATTAGCAAGACCTTGGTACCAGATTGAATGAGTTGGTAATGTTCTATTGTTCTATTGACATGAGAGCCTATGGCAGTTCCTGCAAATTTTAGGATAAAGCCACAATATTACAAGAATAAAGTTGCACAAGAATGAAGTTGAAATAATACGAGAATAATGATGTAATATGAGAATAAATTCATAGTATTTTGAGAATTAAGTCATAATATTTTGAGAATAAAATTGTAAAAAAATAAAGCTGTGATGATACGAGAATAAAGTCATAATATTTCAAGCATTGCTCATAATATTTCAAGAAAAAAGTCATACAAGAATAAAGTTGAAATAATACAAGAAAAAAAGTTGTGATAATATGAGAGGCCATAATATTTTAAGAATTAAGTTACAATATTAAGAGAATAAAGTCTAAATTTATGACTATTATAAAACTTTATTCTTGTACAAACATGTATTTATTCCTGTACAACTTTATTCTTGTAATTTTATATTTTTTTTACTTCTTTATTTATTTCTATATTTTATTTTCTTAGCGTGACCATAATACTCTGTCGTATGTTTCTTACATATATTGAGCTTCTTCTTTTTTTGACTAGATTAAAAAAGCGAACAGAAACAAAAGATAAGTGTAAAAAACAGCTAAAGTTACACTGACCTACTAACAGCTCATCAGACTCTTTTATAGAGATCTAAAACAGGCACGTCACGCCTACAAAGCAGAAAACAGGTACAGTCTGCGTGACCAATCAGAATAGAGATCATCCTTAAAGAGACAGGACCCGTTTTTTTAAGAGAATGAAAATGGTTCAATATAAAATAACAAATATCATTGTCTCCATTTAGTGAGATGTTGCTTTGTGCTATTAGATTATTAGAACCACTTTATCTAATTTCACCATGAGTCACTATGACCTCACAAAACAAATTCTTTACCATCAACAGCCGATTCCTACAATACCAGTCAAGTTTTCCACATTTTTTCCAACTAAAAATAGCCCCGAGTGCTTTCACAGGATTACATCATAACAAGGTAGGGATTCGTGGAGCAAAGGAGACTCGATGACTCGTCCGTGTCACATGCTGGTGAGACAGGAAGAGGCTACAGGTGGAATTTCCCCTTCTCTCTCTCACTCCTTTCTCTCTGACGTCATGTTCGGTCAGAGAGCGCGCGCTGTTGCCGCTGCAATCAAACATGTCCGACAAGGTGATCGTCAGGTGTGAAATAAAGAAGAAGAGAAAAGCTGGGGTTCGTTTAACAGCAGCTTACGATTAGGGAACTTTGCAAACGTTTCCCCCTCCCTTCTGCTAACAGTAACAAGCCCAGCAAAGGGTATTTTTTACACGTGAAAAGCGGAAGTTCAATAGTTTTATTTCTCTTTTCACAAGCCGGTTCCTGCCTTTCAGCGGGTGGTTTGAGACTTCAGCCATCTCATGACTGTTTGTTTAGTCATAGCATATGAACATTGCCATCTTGTGGTTATTCTTAAGATGCCAAATTACATTTATTTTCACATTTATGGCATGGAAAAGCATCAAGTTATAAAGTTAGAAACAAATTGTTTTTAAATACAATAAACATTCTACTGCCTAAAATGCAATAATATAGTACTTGATCATTTGCAGCTAAAATGATCAACATGTGAAAAGCTCAGCTGATCAGTTAATTACTTTTTTATCAATAACTATAGTAAAACATGTTTAATAAGAGATTTTTTTTACAGAATTTGAACCGGGTTAAACTAAAACTGCCACTTGAGTTCAACATTTTTATAGACTGAAATGGGGTTTTTTATCTTTAATGTAAAATGTAAATTTTTTGTACATGTTTGACTTAATTAGTGCTCTGAGGAGAGTCTGTAGGCTCCAGTTAATGATTAATTGATTACTTAATTATTCGATTAATATTTCAATAATCCATTCATCTAATGAATCGTTTCAGCAATATAAGTTTCACATTTACAATTAATTAACCAAAGTAAATAAAATCACAAATAAAGTGTGAGAGTCTAGCAATTTGATTCGGTTCTGGTTTTTAGGGTGATAATTCAATTCAGAAACTATTTTCAATTCTGAAACTGTTTACACAAATAGAACATTTGTTTAAAACAATACATGTTTTCCAGAAGTGATCCGCGCCACTGTACTGCCACCCTGGTAAGCAGGAGGGGGTACAAAGCATAGATAAACCATGGCTTCGAGAAAAATAAAAAGAAAGCAGAGTACTCAAAAACTATAATTGAGTATTGTTTGTAATATACTTATGCTGTTTGTAAATTAGATAGTGCTAATTCTAAGCTTGTGGCTGGTTTATTGTCGTCATAGCAACTCCAGTTAGTTACAGATTCCTACCAAGATGGCTGTCAGCTACAAAGTTTCCGGAAGTGTGACGTCACATGAGAGCTATGTATTCTATAAAGTTCCAATCTGTGTCAAATTACATCAGTTTACATTTAAGCAAAAACAGGTTCATGCATAAAATTCTGTAACTTAAATTACCCGTATTAGGTTAGCTTAGCTGTCTGACTTTTACTTTAAAAAAATATCAAAGAATTATTCAAAATATAATTTTACAAAATAAATGAAGCATCTTAAAATGATCCGGAATTCCCAGGATGAGGTCTGTTGCAATAACAAATTTTGCTGGGCGATAAATTATCACGGAAGTTATTGCGATAAATGATTATTATTTTGAGACCATTTTCAAGTAATATACAGAATGGCATAATAATGCAAGTACAGTCTCTCAAATATCAATAACCTTTAAATTCTACTGAACATTTAACACTGAACTGGAAAACATTTTAAATATTCAAAATACATAAAGCAACAGAAATAAATAAAATGAATCATGAAGTCTGTGTAAACAGAATTATCCTTGGGGAAAATAAGGGCTAGCTGAGACCAAAACACCATACAGAAGACTTTTGTCATCCAGTTTTTAGTAGAAAAAGAGAAAAGAAAAAGTAAATAGTCATGCAAATGGAAATTATTGAATTTGTTTTAATTTACCATGTGATTAATTGATTTATTGCAGAAGGCATGCCAAGACTAGGAATTGTGATTCTCTTTAGAATCGATTTTTTTTCTGCACCTCTATTTGAAACATTACCACCCCTAGCAACTTGCAAAAGAAACAGCTGTAGTCTTTCCCATCTCTTACAAGGCTTCCCTGAAAGCATTTGTGGAACTGGAGTGCTGCTTTCTACATGGGATAAAAGCCCAGTTCTTCTTTTTGTGGAGTTGAATCAATATCAAGGCCCATTAAGGCGGGTGGGTACATCTTCAGCAAGAAGAGGTGTCTGATGTCTGAGGAGCCCTTCGCCATGAAAAAGAGGAGAACGGCAGCTCTTCGCTGCTGCTGTCCTTGGTCATCAGAACGAGCCTGAGCAGCTCAGACTGCTGCCAAAGACAAAACGGTGCCAGGATAAGGAGGATACCGGGAACTGCTCTGGCCTCCACACACACACTCCACTGGTCCGAGGCTGTTTTCCTGCAAACCGAAAGCTATCAAAGCAGAAAGGAATGGGGCGAAGGAGGGGCTGCTGTGTGGGCAGCCGTGTGGCAAGACGTTCCTAAAGCAAGGGCAAACGATTGAAACAAACAGGATGACTTCATGGTGGAGTATATTTGGAAAGCCTTGATAATTGTTTTCAGGGGACTGAAGTTTCCAATTATCCACCAGGCTCTGCCAGTGTTCCCACCATGGGAAGACTTCAGAGGGGGGGACGGAAGGGAGGGGTCGGTGGAGGGCCGGCGGGTCGGACTGCTGGTCCTCTCTCTAGTGGGACAGTAAAACTAACATTTCGTAACTCTCCTCCCTTCCCTCTGCGTCACGACTGCCTGCTCAGAAGTGAGCAACCCTGGCCAGCCAATGAAACACTGTTTGTCTGTCCCAGGATACAAGCATCTCAGCCCAAAAATGTAAACATCTGGCAAACATTTTGACTCCCCACAGATTAGGGTGGATGAACAGTAAGAAAAAAGCATTGCAGACATGCATTTGTAGAAAACACATAGCATTTACTCAGAGACGTGATCTGATCACATCTCTGAGTTTTCGTCAATATGTTCAGCCTGGAATGGTCTAGGAAAGAGTGACACACTGCGTCACCAGCAGCTCCAAGCAGGTTTTTATTTCTTGTTTTTAAGCTAAATAAAGCTGGAACTTTATACTTATAGTAATGGAAACTTTAACTTTTCCATATTTTCACGTTACAACCAGCAACATAAATGTGATTTTGTCCTAAATCAAGGCAACTCAAATCTCTTGCAAACTCGAAAAGGTCTTACAACATTTCATTCAACAAAAAGCAGATCTCCTGTATTTCCTGAAAACAAAAACATTCCCACAGCATGATTCAGCCTCTACCATGTTTTATGAAGAGGGATGGTGAGCTTAGGGAGATGCACAGTCCTAATTATTCCATCGATCTGTAACAATCTGATTTCTAGAGAACTCTGGATTCTCTCTGACTTCTTTGCTTAATGCCAAGTGGGTCTAGACTTGGCCCACTTACTTTCAACAAAATCAACAAATACTTTTTATGGGAATTAGAGTAAATGGGGCTGAATACGGAGCACTTTATATCTTAAAATCGTTAGAAATTAGGACACAATTACACACTACTGCGTCTCAGCTAGAATCCAACTGTAATTGCTAAGGCAGGGGAAGTTCATTTGAGCAACACGGTAATCCAAAGTGCTTTACATGATTAAAATATAAAAAACAAACATTATATAGTAGTGGTATAATAAAGGAAAGTCATGAAAATTTAGAATAAAGACTAAAACTAATCATGATTCAGTTATCAATGGAAGGCAACTCTGAACAAATTGGTTTTTAGTCTTGATTTAAATTAACTCAGGATTTCGGCTGTTTTGCAGTTTTCTGGAAGTTTGTTTCAGATGAAAGAAACATACAAACTGAATGCTGCTTCTCCATGTTTGGTTCTGGTTCTGGGGGTCCAGAGTTCACCAGAACCAGAAGACCTGAGTGGTCTGAAAGGTTGATACAACAGATCTCTCAAGATCTTGTTGGGACATTAGTAGGAGTGCACCAATAATCGGCCCCAACTGCCTTAATTTTCGGATATCGGTGATCAGCCAACACTTACATTTGTATCAATCTTACCCACAGATCGTATCTACACTGGAAAAGGTCTAAAAATCAACCACTCTGTCCTTTGACTCTGCAACAGGACTTGTTTGCATGTTTGCAGTCTATGATACTGTTTACAAATCAGTGACTTTCTTGCTATACATAGAAACATCTCAGACAAAAAAGTCAGTACTATCCAAAGTCATAATCGGCAGGTTAGGCTTATTAAAGATCGATAATCGGCGATAGGCCAGAAAACTGCAATTCTGGTCTATCCAGAAATGTTCTTCAGGAGGTAGAAGACTGATTTTGTAATTATCTTTATGTGTGGGTCAGTTCTGAATCCATCACTACGAGGTTTTGGATCTGATTACTAGTTTCTAGGTAACAGCATAAGGTGTGTGCTGACTCTTAGTTTCTCATTAGGTCCAAAAATTCAGTTTTTGTTCAGTTGAATAAAGTTAAGAGACATAACTTTGTTTTAATGCTCCAACACTTTCAGAAACTCCTTCATTTACACCCAACATCCCACAAAATGCTAAGCATTGTACCAATAATGATGAAAAGTTGAAGGGGAGTGAAGACTCTTGCAAGGCGCTGCCTCTGACCAGGTCAACACAACTGTATGCTGCTCATAACAAAACACTCCCTTCAAATAATGAGCAACTGAGAGACAAAACAACTGCTGTATTCTTCTGTGACTTGTGACTGCTATAAGAAGTGCACAGACTTTTCAGCCTGGTCTCAGTGTGGTCACATGCCAGCTGACTGACACAAAGGGGAGTCACTGTAATCTATGGAGTAGTGTGGGGAAAGACCTTCAGGGTGGTGTAGTCCTGCTAGTTATTAATAACATCTTTTGATTTCACCCACATTAATTTAACAGCACACAGAATTTTGTACTTGTAGCATTCAGTACAAAATAGAATGCTACAATGGTTAAGTCTTGATACCATATCAACCTTGAGACTTCACATGATATTCTTCACTAGATAATAAAATATGTACTAATCCAGATCACCTTCCCAGCAAACAGTCACACCAACATGGAAGATTGTATTTAAATCCTGTCTGTACTTACCTTGGAAGAAGATGTCATCACTGAAGCACAATCCGGGGCTTTCTACAGGTACTTCACATCATAAAACGTCCAAATACATAATGACTCCTTTTAGTGCGAGTCGGCAGGCTGTAACGGTGCTAAAGCTACATCATCGCTCTGGCAGCCGTCAGATTTTACCCTCCCGTTGCTGCTTTCGTGTGCTTTCCTGACACAAGGTCGCGGTTTTCTCCGACAGAGGCTGCTGATGCGTGGGGAATTCCTAGCAGTCACATTTTCCTGGGAAATAATTGGCCCGACAACAAAGTTTGGCAAAAGCCCTGCAAGTTCGCCTGTCAGCACCGAGGGGGCAGGACAGGTTCGGCGTTGAAATTAAGTTACTTTTTATTTTACATCATATCCCGCTTCTTTAAAAGTACGAAACAAAAAGGAGAAATTTTATGTCATTAACGAGAGATTAACATCAAACAGGCTGGACAATAAATGCGTTTTATAAAACGTTACTCACTCGCAGGTGTTCATTTGAAAACTGGTAGGCTCAAACGCGTAATTTTGCGGACGAAAGTGCCGTTTGCTTTGCTCGCCTGTACTCCACGGACTGATAAGAATTGACACAGAGAGAAACAACTGGTAATGTGCATCTTCCGGGAATGAATGTCCGATGTGGGATGAGGGTAATACACGATAATTCCTGAACGGGCGGGGTCCGTGGGGATTTTTTTCCTCGGAAAACATTAACGGGTGATGTTTGAACATATTCCGACTGCTGCTATGCTATGTCATGGATAAGATTTTAAAATAATAGTCATTTAAGAATTAAAAAACTTGTTCCCATACCGGGAGTCGAACCCGGGCCGCCTGGGTGAAAACCAGGAATCCTAACCGCTAGACCATATGGGACTTGTACATGTCAGACGACAGCTGGGGTTTTGGAAGATTACACCTGTAATTTTGAACTATTCAGAAGGGTCTACTACAAACAGCATACATGAACTTTACAAAAGAGAATGGGCACATTTTTACCACGTTTTAAAAATATTTTTAAAACAAGAATAAAAGTCTTCCATCTAACCCTAAAATATTTTGTAACAAAATCAGAATAGTTCAAATAAATTAAGTTTAATTATTCTGACTGATTTAAGCATTCAATGTGTTTCCTATATAGTTTTAGAAATAAATTAAGCTATGTTTATGTGCCTTATAACCACCGCGCTGTATTTCATTCTGATTGTCCTGTTCTATTTTGAAATTCAGATATTAATTTTGTCTCATCACTAATATTAATAGTTGAAAAACATTCTTCAATGCATTTTAAAACCATTAAGATTAGTTAAACGTAAACTTTACACCTTTTATTACAAAAAAGTACTTCGTAAGCCACTCATAATGACGTACAACCTAGTGGGCAACTACGATACATGGATACATGGATCCTAGCAGCATCTTGTGGTCTTTCACCGGTACTACATACAGAAACTAGAAACACTTTCCTGTTAAGACAGTTGATTAGACTGAGCACAAATTGTAAGTTAACAAAGATAAAATATTAACTAATGCAAATGAGGACCAGATACACTGTGAAGCTATAGTGGGTCGCTAATGCTTTTTGCTTCCCCAACAAAACGAAACAGGGTAGCAAACATATGACGTAATTCATGTGGAGCAATCCAACTGAAAAGATAGGGTTCCTCGACTGATTTAAAAATGCTCTAGTTAAATGCTCTAGTTAAAACAATAAGGAGTTTAATCTAGCTTCAGAAAAAAACATTATAATTCTACATATTGTAATTTATTTATACTACGTTGTTGTGATTTTGTTGCCATATAACATTAAAATGTAATCAAAAGCAACCTCCCCTCCGTGGCGTCAATGGTAACGTCACAGACGAAAGGCAGTCCAAGTATTTGTCAAACTAATAGCAAACGTTGGCTGCCCAGCTATCAGTTGAGGAAATATAACACCTTACAGAAGATCTCGCTATCTTTTGAGCTCTCTTGTTTGTTTGTTGAGGCCTTAGTTCTTCAGATTAGCACGATGTCAACTCCAGCACGACGACGTTTAATGAGAGACTTTAAACGGTAAGTTATAGGGGGGAACAGAAGTAGCTAACATTAGCATCCTGAAGCTAGGTTTTTTTTTATTTGTTTTTTTAGCATTAGCTCAAGTGACAAATACAAGGTAAACCACAAAATAGTCAGTAGTCAAACAGATCTGTAAATGTCAACTAAATGTATCTTATTGTTAGTGTTACTTGTTAGTAATTACAGTTTAGTTTAATGGGAAACTGTTGGTAACGTTTAACCAACAGGTCCGCGTCTACCGGCGTAAGCAAACCAGATTGTAGTTGTAACGTCTACGTTGTGTAATTCAGGACCGGTGATTGCTTTTGATGGTGTACGAGCCACAAATATAGCCTTTATTTTTTTTTAAAAAAGTGTACATGTTTCCCGGAGACTTGAACAGATGCGCGGATGTAGTTGAAGTCAGTGGCCATATGGTCCTTCAGCTAGAGGAAAGGTTGCTTCTGCCCTAACCCGGGCCGTGATAGATCATCGCTTAAGGTTGGGGATCAGCATCCATCTGCCTGAACACCTGCACTCTCTAAGCACAGCTATCTGCGGCACATAGTTAATCTACGTATGTTCCAGTTAGATTCCACTGACGACCACAGACTTAATGATCGGATCCAGTTTGGCTCCACAGTAGAAATCTCTGTTACATTGTTCTTTTACAGGCTTAACTAAGGAATGGAGTCTGTTTACCTTGAAGAATATTAAGTGAATGATATTATGCATAAGTTTCAATTGGATATTGTTGGATAACATTTCATTAATGTTATCCTTGTTCAATAAAAAATACTTTATTTATCCCAATAGAAAATTAAAAGTACCAACTCTTATTGTTCAATTATCTTCAAAGGATTCCCAGTAGCAGTCAAGTCTTGTATACTGAAGAGGCCTCTGACTGAAGACTGCACACTCCAACACTGAATAATCTGGACACTAGGCACTGCATTTCAATTACAAATGTGCACAAAGCTTTGTCAATATTTCGCAATTACGTTAAATACGAAACGCAATTAAAATCACATGTGAATACATCTGTTCACAGGATAAGTTATTATAAAATATGCTGCGCCATCCTCCAACTACTTTCTGTTGTCGTCTTCAGGGTTTGCTAGTGTTGTTTATCATGTGACTCATATAGTGCGAAAAAACTACTTCCATAGCAGTTTTGTGAAATAAACCAAATTGAATACAGCCAAAAAAAAAAAGAAAAGAAAGAAACATCATCCTATCACCGAAACCTTTTATGAAAAAAGTTTTTTTTTTTTTTTTGGCTTTGGCTTTTTTCCCGAAAGCAAATTTTTTT
>NW_015115094.1:0-729 GCF_001443285.1 Poecilia latipinna
AGCCAAAAGAAGTACATCCTAAAAATGTTGGAAAAATATGGAATGTTGGACTGCAAACCAAGATCGACCCCATGCGAACTAAGACTTGATCACAAAGAAAATTGTGAGTGCGATGAAGCAAAAGTAATTAATCCTACAAACTATCGCGAGATAGTAGGTAGTCCGATTTATGCCATGACCTGCACCAGACCAGACATCAGTTGGATAGTGAGCAAACTTTCCCAGACATTAGCTAAACCTATGACAGGATTTAGTGAATACTAAACATGTTTTGAGGTATCTAAAAGGTACTTGTGACTATGAACTAAGTTTCAAGAGAAACAATGAAGACTTGAACCTTATAGCCTACAGTGACTCTGATTGGGCATCCTCAGTAGAGGACAGACGCAGCACCACAGGTTATTGTTTCAGTTTAACGCCACAAGGTCCAGCCATTTCCTGGAAATCCAAGAAACAACCAACTGTGGCTCTTTCCACATGTGAGGCTGAGTACATTGGGTTAACGGCTACTACACAAGAANTGAACAGACAGAGATCCAAACACATTGATGTGAGGTATCATTTTATACGTGATGCACTGAGAGAGGGAAAAATCAATGTGGTGTACTGTCCATCTGAAAATATGTTTGCTGACATCTTAACCAAGCCTGCAACAAAAGCAAAATTTCTGAAATTTAAAGGATGTTTTTTTGGACATTAAATATTTGAATGTAAAGAAGATGAGAACAA